>NC_090327.1:101260511-101560511 GCF_035084215.1 Heptranchias perlo
ATCCCGGAATATCACCGTAATTTCTGGCCTCTCCTATAAAATAACATGTCAGAATCTAAGGGCTTGTACGATATAGCTCCTGAAGATGAAAGTCTTCGCTGTTGGCATAGAGCCTCATCATGAGCAAGTTTGGGCCATAATTTCAGGTTCACCGCAATTTGCAGCAGCTAAAACATGTGCGTCAAAAGGGAGGTTGCACCGTTGGTTGACATCAGACATCTCCTTGATCCCATGCTTGCTGATATCATCAGCCTCTCCTTTTCCTTATTCATTGTTTCCCCCTTTCAAAACTGCTGTCATCGCCCTATTCCTCAAAAAGTCTACCCTCAATTTCTTTGCCCTCTTCAGGGTCTCCCCTTCCTCTCTGCAGTTTTCAAATGCGTCATTGCCATTCAACACAATGTTGAATTCTGTCAGCACAACTTGTTTTAATCTGAAGCTGGTTTCCACTTACCTATGGGACAAAAACTGCTCTGGTCAAAGTCACTAATGAAACATAGGAGCAGGAATAGGCCATTCAGCCCTTCGAGCCTGCTCCGCTATTCAATATGATCATGGCTGATCCTCTATCTCAATACCATATTTCCACTCTCTCCCCATACCCCTTGAGACCTTTTGTGTCTAGAAATCTATCTAACTCCTTCTTAAATATATTCAGTGACTTGGCCTCCACAGCCTTCTGTGGTAGAGAATTCCACAGGTTCACCACCCTCTGAGTGAAGAATGATATCCTACCTGACTGTGACCATGACATGCTATTCATCCTCATCCTCCTCAACCTTTCCATGGCTTTTGATCACTCCATTCTTCTTCTTTGTCTCTCCTCCAGGCTCCACTGCCATGGTGCTGTCCTCTCTGTTAATTGTATCAATATGATTTATATCAATTAGTGTTATTGTATTCAGTGGTGTGTATCATTTGGGGCTCTCTTGTATCCATTTATAAGAGAGCTTATCTAGGGTGTGGTGTGTGTAATGTGGAGCTCTTTGAATAAAAGCTTGGAAGCAACTGAAGACCAGGCTCTAGTATTCAATCCTTCACCACTGGGATATCCAGCCTGTAACACTATCATGGTTTAATTCCACTCCTATCTATCCCAACGTAGTCAGCACATCTCTTTCAACAGCTTTCCTGCCACTCCCACATGATCACCCAATGTGCCCCAAGTCTCCATCCTTGGCTTCTTCTTTTCTTCATCTACATACTGACCCAAGGCAAGATCATCTACAAATAAAGGGTGAGGTCCCATTTGTGTGCCAATGGCACCCAATTTTAGCATTCGGCAGCCAGCCCTTGATCCACTATTTCCATTGTGCTGTCTGACTACCTGTTGGACATCAAATCCTGGATGAGCCAAAACTTTGTCCAGCACAACATCAACAAGATGGAAGCCATCCTATATGGATGTGCCATAAACCTTACACCACAGAAACTGAAGGTGCTGTTTTCATCCTGTTACCTGTAAGCTTTCTCAGTGTGAACACGATGGTGTCCTGTTCAAATCCAAGCTGACCTGCAAGCCCCACCTGTAGTCAGTTCTACCACCCCTTAACACTGCCAAACTCACTGCCACTGAGAGTCTCATCCATGCCTTGATCATCTCAAGGCTTTATTTCATCCATGCTGGCCTCGCTTATCTTCCGAGCAACACCCAACATAATTCCAACTCATCCGCAATCTCTATTGACTCCTCATCCCCCAGTGCATCAACTTTTAAATCTTCCTTATCATTTGCAAGTCTTTCAATGTCCCTGTCACAACCTACCTCAGTAATCTTTACCAGCCCTACATCTCTGTATTCACTCTGCACTCCTCTGACTCTGGCCTACTGGATCTCTCCCCTCTTTACACTCAACTGTTGGTGACGGAGCCTTCAGAAACCACATTCCTGCATTTTGAAACTCACTTCTTAAGCGCCCTGTGTCTTATTACCTTTCCCCCCACTTTCAAACGCCTCTACAAAACATACTGCTGACCTTACCTTTAATCACCTCCTGTGACTTCTCTCCAGTGTCATGCTCAGTGGGGTACAAACTCATCTTGGACGAAGGCTCAAAACGAGTGATAGAGACTCAGCAATCCGTTTTGCTCTCCGCCCAATTTTCTCAAATCGGGTGTAATGTAAAGGGGCAGCCAATTCGTTATCACCCGTTTTGAGCCATTGTCCAGTGTCTCCCAATCTCCAGTAAACACCTTGGAACACTTGTTATATGAACGGTGTTATATAAGTGCAAATTGTTGTTTTCTGTGCTTTATTTATTTTATATTGCTTCATGTTGGTTTTGATTTTTTTTTCTAAAATGTGGATACCTGTGTTCATTATTAGATTATAAAAAGTAACAAAAAAATTGTGATTTTTTTGAAAAATGTTTAGTTTTTAGAGCTTTTGTTCTCCAAATTACTTAGTGTCGATATAGAACAGACACTGGTTTGGCACGAGTGCCTGCTTTCAATAGGTGCGAGTTAGCAGCACAGACTTATGAGAAGTAATTTCCGACTTCACAGATCACATAATGGAAATTTGGGCACATAACAAATTAACGGTTGGAAAATCATGCACAGAATGCAGTTAAATTTGAGCAGTATAGGGGTAGTGTAATGTCAGAGAATAACTCGCACTGAGGTTGATTTATAATATCGACAAACAACTGAGTCTAAAAAATTGAAACGTTTACTTCACAGAGCCAAGTTTACCTCCTCAAGGGCATTCCACATGGAAACCATATCACATAACTGCAAAAACTTCAATAGAACAGGGCCATAAGGACATGCAGAGTAACTTTCATAGATGTGACATATTGCAGGACCCACTGAACTCTGCACCAAAATTCCAGATAAGCACTCCCGGCGGTGAAGCTCCTTGTTGGGAGTGCAACTTCATAAAATTTATCCTTAGTGCATGGGCTGCATGTGTTGTATATTTATTCACCCCTTAAAGTTTGTTAGTTACAGTACAATCATAAAATAATCATTCAAGGGGTGATTCTGTGACCTGGTGCTCATAAGGTAGAAATCAGTGCTCATGCCGAGCGCAACTTGGGAGCTCATGAGTTTCAGTCTATTAGGAAAGGAAAGAACTTGCATTTATACATTGCCTTTTACATCCTCGAAACGTCCCAAAGTGCTTCATGGCCAATGAATTGCTCTAAAAGTGTAGTCATTATTGTTATTGTAGGAAAACTTGCACACAGCAAGATCCCACGAACAGTGGTGAGATAAATGACCAGTAAATCTGTTTTGATGGTGTTGGTTGAGGGATAAATCTTGGCCAGGACACCAGAAGAACACCCTGCTCTTCTTCGAATGGTGGCAGGAGGGAAAATGGTTTCTGTCTTCACCACCTGGGCATTCAGCATCACCTGGGAATGGAAATGAAAGTGTGGCGGGGAGGATCACACGTCTCTTATGGAACCCACTTCCTTTCATTGAAATTTACGGATAGGAAATCATGGACTGTGCACCCGAAATGGGCCCCCTGCAAGTGTCACGTGCCCCACCCAGAAACCCCGGAACACAGAATCACCCCTTCAGTTCAAACAAAATGTTGCACGCAAAAAGCGGGTTACTGATTTTAATCACTTGTGGATTGTGTCCTTGATTTTGGCCTTTTGTCCGTGATTTCGATCTTTTGTCCCTGATTTTTCCCAGCTGCATCCCTGATTTTTGCAGGCTCATTGAAGGAGATTGAGAGTTTTGTATGATCTATTAGAGGAGCTGCAATTGAAAACAGTTGAGCCCACAGACGGAAAGGTTGACAGGCTCCAACCTGACTCGTCTCTGCACAGACTGTGGCAGCAGCTCGTTGCCAGGGTAGCAATGTAACTTGGCACTTTTGCCTACTAATTAATGACAATCATTCTGATTGGTTAATATTCTAGGTACAGGATTGCTTCGTAACCAAGTAACACATGTCAACAGAAATAGATTGGAAAAATCAATGACATTGGTGCATTAAAACATACGAGTCAAACACTTCAAAAATAGATCTGAGTAAATCAGTATTTGCAATTCTGGGGGAAAAGGTGTATTGTGAAAATTCCAAATTTTTAAATAAAGATTAAATTTGGCTAACTTTTATGCTTGTGTAACCTTTAAATAAAGAAACGTTTGTCTCTGGAATTTAAATTTGCAGCTATTGAAATGCCCTCATAACAAAATTAATGACTGTGGGGTAATTCTGCAATCCCGTGCTTCCAGTGAAGAACAGTGCTCATAGGGAACGCAAGCTGGAGGATCAGAGCTGCATTGTTGTAGCCCCATCTCCATCCCGTCCTCCTTTCAGGCATAGTGGCCCTACCTGGTGCGGCATTGTGGAATTACCCCTTTACTGTACTTACATAATCAGCTGGTAGCAAAAATGCAGACATTTGATTTTGCTGTCAGCTAATTTTCACTGTATATTTTTAACCCTCAGCGTCAGTAATACCTTAATCCCAGATGAATTAAGCCACGTAACGACATTCTACAGCACTGAGTCCTATAGCAACAAATCCACTAACAGAAATTGCACCCTGCTGAGGATTTTGTGTTCCATTGACTGCTCCTTTCCAGTTTAATTTAATAAGATTCACATGAAAAGGTCACTGCATTGTGTGCCTGAAGCTCCTTTAGATGACAGGCCGTAGATACAAAGGAAATGGATTTTCTATAAAACATTCTGTGTGTGAAGTTAAATTAAATTTTTAAAATTAAATTTTTGCCTTGAATTTTATCGACTGTTTCTTGATTTAATTATGATACACCACACATATTTGTGGTTACTTGTTGGAGTTAGGTGTTCTATACCAAGTGGTCTCCAAACTGCAGCCCCCCCCTGCCCCCCCTGCACCCCCCCCCACATCTCTCCCCCTCACCCCTCAGCAATCTGTTCTTGAAGCCCAGGCGTCTGAGTTCTATTTGTATTTATAAGGAGTAATTGCCGATATGCATTCTCGGTGGGCGAGGATCCCTACCAGGAGTCCAGTGTCACAAAATCATCCCTATATTTCTTACTTGCTGGCTTGTCCCGTTTGAATCTCATGGGCCTGGAGGTTTTCAAAGGGTTGTTCGCAGCACCATTGCCTCATTGGCAGATAAATCCTAAATCAGAATACTGAGATCTGTTTGTGTCAGTAACTTGAGATATATGCAAACTAATGGGAACGCAGAATTAAACTTTGTAGGGTATATATCGCGAGGCTCAGCTGCTGGAATGGAATCTGACCAGCAGTGAGCATGGGTTGAAGACAGGCCTCTAACACTTAGGACCAATTCTATGGCTACACTCCTACCTGGCGAGGCTCAGAACCTATGTGAACTACAAAAAACAAAACACTTGGGCATCCCTGTTTTCCAAACAACTGCCTTGATTAACAGAAAGTAAAATCGAACAGTACCTGCTTACTACAAGACACACCACATTATTATGCAGTCACTTAGATGGAAAGCTTTGACTGACAAGATAATACATTGAAGCTTCAAGTGATGCCCGATGGAGTTTGATTTCAGCTGCACCTGAGCCAGCACCAGAATCTATTTTTATAACTGTCTATCTCTAGCTGAATTCATTGGTGAACTATTCAGATTGACAGTATCAAGGAGAGAAGATAAAGAAAAGAAAAACAGGGGAAAAATGTCCTCTGAGCATCAGATCCTATCATTGAAGTTGAAGTTTATATTTGTCCTAGTCACTAACCCTACACTAATAAATCATTTAGTGAATATTTTTATGAATATACTTTTTATGCTTAATTTAGTTTCTATTAAAGGGAAACTGGAGGCAAAAAAACCCCCAAAGGATTACACAGATACCCCCATCGGCCTGGAATTTCCTCCATAGGCACAACCCGGAAGTTAGACCCGAAAATGCACCCATTCTGCTGATGTCAAGTCACGCTCAAATTTCCTGTGTATCTTATTAGAATACGCATGAACATAAAATGCAAGTAAATCAGCAGAAATCGGCGTAAACAATCAGGGCCCACATCATATATTCCTTCTTTAAGTATGAAAATTAAAGTTGCAACTTATTTAACTATCATTCATGCACATCAGGCATATGGGGCTAGAAATTAGGCCATCTAGCGCCTGTTGTTTCGGCACTAAGTGGCCTCCCAAATGTCCAAGATGGCGTCTTGGATGCGCACGCACACTTCTGGCATGACATGCGCCGGGCGCCATCTTGGTAAAAGGTATAGCGCATGCGCAAACAACGAATGCCGGCAGCATATAAAGTAAGGAGAAAATGCGTTCGATCAGTGTGCAACGCTGATTTAACCTCCTACTCTCCCTGGAGAGTAGGAGGTTAAGGGGTGATCTTATAGAAGTCTATAAAATAATGAGGGGCATAGATAAGGTAGATAGTCAAAATCTTTTCCCAAAGGTAGGGGAGTCTATAACGAGGGGGCATAGATTTAAGGTAAGAGGGGAGAGATACAAAAGGGTCCAGAGGGGCAATTTTTTCACTCAAAGGGTGGTGAGTGTCTGGAACGAGCTGCCAGAGGCAGTAGTAGAGGCGGGTACAATTTTGTCTTTTAAAAAGCATTTGGACAGTTATATGGGTAAGATGGGTATAGAGGGATATGGGCCAAGTGCAGGAAATTGGGACTAGCTTAGTGGTATAAACTGGGCGACATGGACATGTTGGGCCGAAGGGCCTGTTTCCATGTTGTAACTTCTATGATTCTATGATTCTATGAAAGTGATAGATAACATTTTGGGACTTAACACTTCACTCAATGCGCTGTCTTAACCATGGCCATCTGAACATGTCTTAGAGTGCCCGGAGGATCCCCCACCTGTGCTACTTAAAGGGACCATGCAGGATTTATAGGTTAGTAGCTGGATTATTGCTTCTGGCTGCTGATGCATTTGTACCTGTTTTTGGAGGTCTCCTATACTTGAATACTAGGACGAGGGGACATAGCCTAACATTTTAGCCAGACGTGCAGGAGTGAAGTTACGAAACGCTTCTACACGCAACGGGTGAGAGAAGTTTGGAACGCTCTTCTGCAAAAGGCAGTTGATGCTACCTGAGATTGATAGATTTCTGTGAACCAAGGGTATTGAGGGATATGGGGCTAAGGCAGGTATATGGAGTTAGGTCACAGGTCAACCATGATTTTATTGAATGGCGGAACAGGCTAGAGGGGCTAAATGCCACTACCACTTGCTGCCACCTGTTATGCACAACCTTCTTCTGCAAGAAAGCGGGATGTGTGTCTTGGTGATGTGCCTGTCATGGTTGAATAGCTGCCAGTGTGTATGGCCTGTGAGTTGTGGTTGGGCAGCTTGCAACAGTGGTAATGTGTAAGGGTGAGAGGAAGCATCTGATTGGAAGAGTTGAGTACTGATGGAAAGAGTTTGTTGGTATGTGGGTGATGGGGGGTGTAGTGCGTGGAGCAGTGGATGTGGCTAGTGGTGCAGTTGGTAGGTGATGCCACTTGACAGCTGACCTCACTCACCTTGACCACTCGTGTCAAAGCATTGAACTTCTTCCTGCACTGCATCCATGTTCATGGTGCTATGTGCCTGGCATTGATTGCGTCCCCTACTGCCTCCCACTGCCTTTGGGTATATGTCTGGAGGGCTTCTTGCCCCAATGTGGATATGGGATGTCCCTCCTTCTGTCCACCTCTTGCAACAAGGTCTCTAGTGCATCAGCGGAGAACCTTGGTGCACGCTGTCTCGCAGGCCTGGTACCAACTCGGACCAACAGATTGGTGAGGTCTGGCGTGCAGATTTGAGGATGTGGGATTTATTAGTGTGCAACCTTTATTCAATGCGTTAACATAACTCATCAGTTTGTAAACATAGGGCCATTTGTATTTCACATGTGCGATGTCTGGTCTCCGTTCAGACTTCGTGCAGACAGCAGACTGTTATTTTCGTCAAATAAGAGACACATACCGGCTACCTTTAGGAGATTTTGGCTGTCTGCCAGAGAGACAGCCTCCCTTTAAGAGATTCAGGCTCCCCCTGCTGGCAGAAGGTGCACATGTCCTTGAATCCTCGTGTCAGGCCTAGTTTTTAACGCTGCGTTCCATTAAGTGTTCAGGCCGGACGAATGCCTCGTCCTGCCTGCGTCGGAAGCGCTGAGCACGCGTTAATCGCAGATCGCGGTACCCGCGTCCAGTTTTGGGGGTTAACCAATTTAACACCCAGCATGTTTAAGAACCCGTGATCAGGGAAGCTTTTCAATTTTTATTGTGCCTTACACTGGCGCCATAAAAATGTATTCACAGAAACAGATAATGCAGAGCAGGTCTCAATGAGGATAAATTTTTAAAAAATGAAAGCTCAAAATATTGCAATAAAACAGCAGAAAAATGATTGTGTTTCCTTCTGCACCTGAAAATCTGGTTTTAATTTGAAGATAGCCTCTGAGCAAGCATAATTGCAGGAAATTTGCATATTTGGCTCTGTAACTTGGGGGTGGGGCCAGTTTTATGGGTGGAGATTTGTTCGAGTGGAGGGATCAATAGACGATGGTAAAAAATCGAGGGAGATTTGATACCCACGCACATAATTCACTTACGCCCAAATTCTGCAATCTTTTATGCCGCGCGTTTGATTTGCGTCCCAATTTCGCGTGTCTCTGGGCACAAATACGTAGGAAATTCCAGGCCGCCTTGTCTTGAAGGAAAAGGAAATGTTTGGCAGAGGTGCTGTCTCTCGGATGACATGTTAAACTGGGATTCTGTCTGTCTGTTCAGGCAGATGTAAAAAATTCCCATGGCATTATTTGGAGAAGAGCAGGGGGTTCTTGGGATGTCCTAGTCAAGATTCCTCCCCTAACTAACGCCACCAAAAAAAACAAACAATTGGGTCATTCATCTCATTTTCTGTTTGTGGGACCTTGCTACCCTCACGTTGGGCACAGCGTTTGCCTACGTAACAATCGTGACTACACTTGAAAACTCCCACCTCAAACAGGTGGGTGCTGGTTCTGAAGCATTCTGGGATATCCTTGGGATGTGATAAGGCGCTATATCAATGAAAGTTCTCCATCTCTTTTTCCACCCTCACAAGCCCAATCCTTTTTCGTTCCTGCAGGTGACTATTCTGTGGGCAATTATGATGTGTCTTCATTAGGAATGTCATTTCTGAGCCAAGTCAAACCTTGCTCCTTTCCCCATCACAATTTAACAATCGCCTTGACTGTTGCTGTACAACCTTGTAAGAGATGCTGTAATGGGAGCTGTAACATTGGTTAGAGAATGGAAATCAATCAAATAACAATACATGCAGAATGTTACTGCTGCCTTGCCTTCATGTTTTCTCCCTAGGAGGTCTCTCCTCCTCTCCCTCATGGACACACTTCTTGTGTGTGAGCCCAGAGAGTGGACCCTAGATTATCTGCCCATGAGTGCATGGTGTAGAGGTGTCAATCCGGTGGCTGAAAGCAGAAAATGGGTGGGGAGTTTTGTCCCACTGTACACCCGGCTTAGTTTTCAAGGGGTGGAGACCAATAGAGTAGGAAACTCCCACCTCAAACAGGTGGGTATTTCCTTTATATATACATTTTGGAGCAGGGACAACATTTCTCACCATTTTGGTGTACAAAATGTAAATTACATCTATGTAAAATGGCCATTAGGGTTGTTATGTAGCATTAAGTGTAAGGAAAGTCATGGAAAGGACACAGTTACATAGAAAATAGGAGCAGGAGTAGGCCATTCGGCCCTTCGGCTCTGCCATTCAATATGATCATGGCTGATCCTCTATCTCAATACCACATTCCTGCTCTCTCCTCATACCACTTGAAGCCTTTTGTGTCTAGAAATCTATCTAGCTCCTTCTTAAATATATTCAGTGACTTGACCTCCACAGCCTTCTGTGGTAGAGAATTCCACAGGTTCACCACCCTGAGTGAAGAAATTTCTCCTCATCTCAGTTCTAAATGTCCTACCCCGTATCCTGAGATAGTGACCCCTCGTTCTGGACCCCCCAGCCAGGGGACACATCCTCCCTGCATCCAGTCTGTCTAGCCCGGTCAGAATTTTATACGTTTCAATGAGATCCCCTCTCATTCTTCTAAACTCGAGTGAATACAGGTCTACTTGACCCAATCTCTCCTCATACGACAATCCTGCCATCCCAGGAATCAGTCTGGTGAACCTTCGCTGCACTCCCTCTAAGGCAAGTATATCCTTTCTTAGGTAAGGAGACCAAAACTGCACACAATACTCCAGGTGTGGTCTCACCAAGGCCCTGTATAACTGCAGTAAGACATCCTTGCTCCTGTACAAGTACAAGTGTTTCAGCCATTTCCGAAAAGTTTTTATTTGTTTTCCTGCTGGTACTTAGGTTCTCATGGACCTTTATACCACTTGTTGTAAATTATTTATTTTCCACCCCCAGCAACATTACTGGCATAAATGGGTTTCCCAAAGTGAATTCCCCTCATCAGATTTGGGAGGTAAGGAGGACCTACAAAGGGATGCCAGACAGGTCATGCTGCTTGGGAGGTGCTCTGCTTTGTACTTCAGTGTAGTACTGAGGGACGTGCCGTCTTTCAGATGAAATGTTAAACTGAGGCCCTGTCTGCCCCCTCAGATGAATGTGAAAGATTCCATGAAGAAGAGCAGATGCATTCTCCCCGGTGTCTTGGTCAATATTTGTCTATCAACCAACATCAATAAAATAGATGATCTGGTCATTATTTCATTGTTGCTTGTGGGACCCTGCTGTGCGCAAATTGGCTACCACGTTTCCTACATTAAAACAGTGGCTACACTTCAAAAGTACTTAATTAGCTGTAATTTGTTTTGGGACATCATAAGGTCACGGATGGCTCTATATAATTGCAAGTTCTTTCTTTTTCTTTGGCAGATGATTAGTGAAGACAAAGCCTACTATGCCTGGATGAACCAAGGGATTTTAGCTGGCTAAATTCCAACATTACCCCTGTGCACACTCAAGAGACTCTAAGGCTTGGTTCTTGCTAACCTATGTGAATGTATGTTCCTGTAACGAGAGAATGCACTCCATATCAGGCAATAGAAACTATTTAAATGGATTATTCAGCAGTTTGATTCAGAAACTGTTGTACATTGCGACAGGATCTGCATGTGTGAGATATCCAGCTGACCAAACTAACAAACTAGCTTGAGTATAATCATGGAATATTCCACCAGAGTAACAACCTCTATCGCCGCATACAGATGCACTAATTAACCTTTCACAAAGAAATTACTGAGATCAGCTAACATCTGTTTTATCTCTTGTTTGACACATTATAGCTCTTTTTCCCTTCAGAAACGATTTGATTTGGGACTGAGATTATTGATTCAATTTTGAACTGGGCATTATCTCCGGGAACAAGTCACCATGTTTAACAACTTCAAACTGCTGCTGAAGTCGCATTTGCAATTTTGATGCTGCAAACAATTTTCTGGAATGATCCAGCCATACAAAAACATTTGCCTAGTTTTGATTGAAAATTTTACATTACAGGACTAATTTTGTGGGGCGCTACTCCTGGGTGAAGCCCCAGTAGATGGCAGTGCAGGTCACTGAATCAGTGTTCATCTCTGACCCAAACCCCCCATCCAGTGTCAACCAAAGTGTCATTGGTACAAATTTGAGCTCCGCCTTAGATATTTTCTTGGGTACAGCAATACTAGTCACGCCAATAACCGGTCTGAACATCTTACGTTCAGGTGTGCACCCATACTGTTCAGTATATAATTATTTGATAATATAAGGCAGGGTTGTCACAATAGGCCCTCCCTGTGATCTGCACTGAGTGTTGTGTCTTTCACAAGTGCATTCACATGCACTTCTCCAATTTTCTTGAAGATGGACTGAGAAACACTTGATGAGATAAGGCCAGATACGAATGATTAAGCTGCTTTATTTGATAGTCGGCATATGAACAGAGTAACAATCAAAACAAATTCCAATTACTTCACTCAGTCTCACTTGTCTCCTCAAAAAATGGGAAAAATAATAAACTACGCAGCCTGTCCCTTTTGTGGGCTGACATTTATTTTTGGCATTACCTTTGTTTCTTTCTGATTCTGCATTGTTCAAGCACTTTGGAAGATTTTTCTATGTTAGAGGCACTACATAAATGCAGGTTGTTGTTGCTGTAAACAACGTTTAACTGCAAAAACTAACATCCTGCCCTTTAGCTTCCAGCACTAGGCCCTAGGCTCACACCTCACAGTCTCTTGTTTAAAACCTAATTGCCCATGTGTCCCTTCACCTTTTCTCTGTGTTTCCAGACAGAGGGAGGGCGGAGATACTGACTGCCTTTCCATTCAGTGATTCACCAACCAGGCTTGTCGATAAAAAAGCTTCTCTCCCTCCGTGATGTGTGTTTAAGGAGGACATCTTCTGCTGTTCTCAAACATCCCTGGCTACTAGGCGAGGGAAGAGATGATTGCCCCTTAGTGTATCCGTTTGAAATAGACAGTGAGCTGTGACATTCCACAAATTGACCTGTCTGGCTTTAGTACACAACTTCAATGCCTGCAGTCTGATGCCTTTTTTTAAGCCTATGTGAATTCACTTTGTTTTAAAACATAATACTTAAACAAAGTTCTTTCCATGAAGAAAAAAAAGATCAAAAATCCCAAAACATGAAAGTCATCTTGGCTCAGTCATTAGAACTCTTGCCTCTGAGTCACAAGCCCCATTACAGACGTAGGTTGACATTTCAGTGAAGTACTGAGGGAGTGCTGCATTTTCGGAGGTGCTGCCATTCTGATGCGATGTTAAACCAACATGTTCAGGTGGACGTTAAAGAAGGCACTATTCCAAGACGGGGAGGGACTTCTGGTCTCCTGGTCAATGGTCCAATCAAAAACAGAAAACCTGGTCATTCATTTGCTGTTCATTAGACCTTGCAGTATGCAAGTTGGCTGCTGTGTTTACCCATATAACAGTGACTGCACTTTAGAGGTAACCCATTGGTTGTAAAGAGCTGAGGGACATCCTGAGCTATATAAATGCAAGTTCATTCTTTTGTTTCCTTCAGTGAGGCTCCATGTTAGAGAGCAGCCTCGTGGACTAATTTCTAGTATTGATGTGGAGATGCCGGTGATGGACTGGGGTTGACAATTGTAAACAATTTTACAACACCAAGTTATAGTCCAGCAATTTTATTTTAAATTCACAAGCTTTCGGAGATTTTCTCCTTCCTCAGGCAAATGTTTCCTGAGGAAGGAGAAAATCTCCGAAAGCTTGTGAATTTAAAATAAAATTGCTGGACTATAACTTGGTGTTGTAAAATTGTTTATAATTTCTAGTAAGCAATGATACAGTAAGTCCTATCATTTGCGTATTTCATTATTTGCAAGATTTTGTTCATTCTGATGAATTGGAATTGAACTGGATTCCACTGTTCAAACATAAAACACGGTATATACTGATTGTAGTTTGCTTCTGGTTAAATATTCCATAGAAGTCATGCAGGTCAGTCAAGGAACGGCAGTAGAAAAACTGGTCAGCAGGTGTCACCACAGAGCAGATATAACACACGTACTTACCTCAGAAACTAGACAGGAAATACAAAACCAAAGACAAACTACAGAATTTACATCAGTTTTGCATCTGTATTCACACTGTCCAATGTGTTTGTAGGGCACAAAGCTTGCTGATTGACTTGCAGATTTCATATATGCTAAAAAGCAACCAATCCAAAAAAAATACTTAAACTACGTTTCAAAGTTTCCTATTCATAAAAATGATCCAATCACTTCCCTGAAAAAAATTATTTCAGCGACCGTGTTCTTTTAGACGTCCATGTAGAGAAATCACTAAAAACTAGTGGACTTAAAAAGGTTAATGGAATGTTAGCCTTTATCTCAAGGGGGCTGGAATACAAAGGGGTGGAAGTTATGCTACATTGTATAAAGCTCTGGTTAGACCATATCTGGAGTACTGCATTCAGTTCTGGGCATCGGACCTCAGGAAGGATAGATTGGCCTTGGAGGGGATGCAGCGCAGATTCAGCAGAATGATACAAAGGCTAAAAGGGTTAAATTATGAGGACAGGTTGTATAGACTAGGCTCGTGTTCCCTTGAGTATAGATGATTAAGGGGTGATTTAATTGAGGTACTTAAAATGTTTAAAGGATTTGGTAGGGTAGAAAGTGAGAAACTATTTTCTCTGGTGGGGAGACTAGAACAAGGGGGCATCACCTTAAAATTAAAGCTAAGCCGTTCAGGGGTGATGTCAGGAAGCACTTCTTCACAAAGGGTAGTGGAAATCCGGAACTCTGTCCCCCAAAACGCTACTGAGGTCAATTGAAAATTTGTAAACTGAGATTGATAGATTTTTGTTAGGTAAGGATATTAAAGGATATGGAACCGAGGCTGGTAAATGGAGTTAAGATACAGATCAGCCATGATGTAATTGAATGGCAGAACAGGCTCGAGAGGCTGAATTACCTACTCCTGTTCCTATGCACCTATGTTCCTATTTCTTTTCAACGGGAACAATGGTTGAAGATTGTAAAATGGATTAATTTAAGAAATGAAGAGGTGCAATGGGTACGTGATATTTTATGTGTCTCAAGAGGACCCTCTCAACCTTATTCTTTCCGGATTCTAGAACTTGGGCTTCCCTAATCTTTTCTCACAGCTCATCCTCTTCACACTTGAGATCATTCATGTTGTTTTCTCTCCAGTGTACCTATATCCTTTAGGTAGCACGATGATGAAAAGTGAACACTGCACTCCAAGTCTGTTAAAACCGCAGCGCACTGACCAGACTGTACGTTAAGGTCTGGTCATCAAGACCCAAGGGAGATACTCAAGCCCTTGAGGTGGTGCAGAGAAGAGCCATAAGGCTATTCGCTCACATCAGAGGACTGAGTTATGAGGAAAAACTGGAGAAACTTGAGCTTTGAGGGGAGGTGATTGAGAGAAGAACGCCTAGTGGTACATAAGATAGTAAATGATATGGAAAAGGTAAGTCTACAAACACTGCTAAACTAAACTGATGCAGTAGTACAAGGAGATAGCATTTCAAATGGGCAAAAGGCAAATTTACAATTTATGTTAGGAAGTTATTCTTCACACAAGGAATGGACAATGGACAATATATGGGAAGGACTTGTGGGTAGTGTAGTGGAGATGAAACCCTGGAATCATTTAAGAAACAGTAGATACTGTGATAGGCAGACTATAGGTTTTTTTTGGATGGAGGAGTTAGAGTGGCCTGACCAGCTTCCCTATTGTGTGGCTGAGCAGGTCTCAGAAAGGCTTAGAATAACCTTTGTACTTCACTGCTTTGGCTATAAATTCCAACATTCTTCATTGTCTAGACATATGTGTCCAGTTATGAAATAGTGTTGATTTGAAAAAAGAACAGAAAATGCCGGGAAGTGCATCAATCAGCATCTGGAAGAGAAAAGACAGGTTCATGCTTTGGCTGGCATCATCCATCAGAATGCTAAAGCCTTGTTTGAAAGCCTGCTTATTAAACTCATGGTTGGGAATTTCCTTGGAGTTGTTCCCACTCTGCCATCGTAACTTCCCCGGAGGTGTGGTGGAAACGTTTTTATGCATCCGCCACACTCTGCCAAAGTTATTGCAGCAGAGTGGGAGCAAATCCGAGGAAATCCTCAAACCATGTCTTGCTACTGGAGTTAGTACAGTTCCAAAGTTATACAGACTAGTGGATTGGATGGACTTCTGTAGGCCGCTATCCAACATCAAAGAGATACAACAAGACTGTTGGTCTTCTACAAGCCCACGACCAAAGCAGCAGCAGCACAAGAGTCGCTAGAGCTTAAACCTGACCTTCCAAAAGCTAAATATCTGCTGTAGTTGTGTCTCAGCATTCTGTATCAGAGCATAAACTCCACTTAGAGCACCATTCTGGATTGAGAGTAGTGCTTGTCACTTGGGATTGCTGGGGTGAGGGTTAGGGAGGGGGGAAACAGAGCTTGCTGGAACCTCTGGAGTAGATTCTGCCCCCCTGAATATATCCTGTTCAATTTCACTATTAGTTCAATGTATCCTCTCCACTTCCTTCAATGAAACCTGCTTGAATGCAACAAGTGACTGGATAAATTTAACATCAGTCATACCTACTCATGACTGAAACCCAACATGTACAACTCACTTGGCAACTTCTGCTTGAACAGTTGGTTCGGTTTTTATTTTTCCTGTTTCAATTTTTGTACCATATAAACTTAAAAGCAAGAGATAGTACCTATTGGGAGTTCGCTTTGGTCAAACACACATAAAGCTGTCTCACTGATGGGGTTTTACACTTACAATTCTGAAGTAATTTACTTTCAAGTGAGAGAAAGTAATTTATCTCAGAATTGGAGCTTTGATGCAAAGCAGCATGAGTGTTTGAGCAAGGCGAACTCCTAATACATAGTAACCTTTACTTCTAATATCACAGTAGTGTGTAATTTTTTGAATTTTATATATGCAAGACATTTTTTTTAGAATTAAATGAATTTTGTCAAAAGGAAAATTAAAAATGATCAGATAAAACCAATGCTTGTAGATAACCTTATAACCGCTAGTCCTTAGTACCATTCTGACAGGATTTGAATGGTTGATGAAAGAGCTAAACACCTTTTGATCCTAATTTTGATCAACTGATTTTAGAATTCCTATTACCATATTTGTAATGCTTATTTGAAATACTTGGAGCTCGTTGATTGAAAGCAGCAGACCATTTAAACAGTGCTACTAAATCTACCTGTGTTTTAGTAAAATATGGAGTCATTGCCTTTACTTGACACCAGAACATCATTATAAAGAAAGATCTTGAGAGTAGACAGCAGTGTGATTAAATGTCTCACCATATTCAGTCACTCAGTTTTCATCTCTGGTATATTATCACTGATCCAGCGTTGAGCCTGGGGCACTGACAACTAGAGGCTATGTTGAAAAGTCACAAAACAGACAGAGCAACACACTTTGGAAGATTTTTCGGAATGAACTGGAGAACACTGTCAATTGATGATGTGTTGAATCTGCCACATGCAAACCACTTTACAAAGCAGTGTTTCATTTGTAAAGAATGGCTTTTTTTATATCATAGAATCACAGAATGATACAGCACAGATAGAGGTCATTTGGCCCATCGTGCCTGTGCCGGCTCTTTGAAAGAGCTATCCAATTAGTCCCACTACCCTGCCCTTTCCCATAACTCTGCAACTTTTTCCCCTGCAAGTATTTATTCAGTTCCCTTTTGAAAGTTACTATTGAATCTGCTTCCACCACCCTTTCAGACAGTGCAATCCAGATCATAACTTGCTGCATAAAAAAAAATTCTCCTCATCTCACTTCTGGTTCTGTTCTCAATTATCTTAAATCGATGTCCTCTGGTTACTGTTACGTCTGCCAGCGGAAACAGTTTCTCCTTATGTACTCTATCAAAACCCTTCATGATTTTGAACACTTCTATTAAATCGCTCCTTAACCTTCTCTGCTCTAAGGAGAACAACCCCAGCTTCTCCAGTCTCTCCACAGAACTGAAGTCCCGTATCTCTGGAGCTATTCTAACAAATCTATGCTGCACCCTCTCTAAGGCCTTGACATCCTTTCTAAAGTGTGGTGCCCAGAATTGGACACAATACTCCAGCTGAGGCCTAAACAGTGATTTATAAAGGCTTAGCATAACTTCCTTGCTTTTGTACTCTATGCCTCTGTTTATGAAGCCAATGATCCTGCGTGCTTTTTTAACAGCCTTCTCAACTTGTCCTGCCACCTTCAAAGATTTGTGTATGTACACCCCCAGGTCTCTCTGTTCCTGCACCCCCTTTAAAATTGTACCATTTAGTTTATATTGCTTCTCCTCATTCTTCCTACCAAAATGCATCACTTCACACTTCTCTGTGTTAAATTGCATCTGCAATTGGTCACGCGAGCTACGCTGCTGAGCATCTTTCCAGTGCTGCATCTTCCTCTCCCCCCCCCCAGAAGCCAGCATTGAAGATGCGCTTATGCTGGCATAAGTGCCTGCCTGGTTTATGTTAATTACCTGACCCTGACCAGACCCCAGATACTCCAGAGTGATTAAGCTTTAAATACATAGTAGGGGCAAGAATCTCACTCTGCCATAGTTATGGCAATGGAGCAGGATTGAGGACTTTTGGCCCCAGGGTTTCTTCAGTTGTCAGTGTGAGTTCAGTGGTACCACTCTTGTCTATGAGTTAGAAGGTTGTGGATTCAAACCTCACTGCAGAGACTTGAGCACATAATCCAGACTGACACTTCAGTGTAGTGCTGAAGGGGTGTTGCACTGTCAGAGATGCCCTCTTTTAGATGAGACATTAACTGAAGCCCTGTCTGCCCTTTCAGGTGGACATAAAAGAACCAATGGCATTACATGAAGAGGAACAGGTGAGTTCTCCCTGTGTTGTGGGTGACATTTATCCCTCAACCAACAACACTAAAAAGACAGATCATCTGGTCATGTGTCTCATTGCTGTTTGTGGGATCTTGCTTTAGGCAAATTGAACGCAGTGTTTTCTATATTACCAGTGACTACACTTCAAAAGTATTTCATTGCTGTGAAAGAACTTGAACTTATATTTATATGATGTGGAGATGCCGGTGATGGACTGGGGTGGACAAATTTAAGGAGTCTTACAACACCAGGTTATAGTCCAACAGCTTTATTTAAAATCACAAGCTTTCAGAGGCTTCCTCTTTCGTCAGGTGAGGAAGGAGGAAGCCTCCGAAAGCTTGTGATTTTAAATAAAGCTGTTGGACTATAACCTGGTGTTGTAAGACTCCCTACATTTGTATTTATATAGCTCCTTTCACGACCTCAGGATGCCCCAAAGCACTTTACAGCCAAGTAAATACTTTTTGAAGTTTAGTCACTGTTGTAATATAGGAAATGCGGCAGCCAATTTGCACACAGCAAGCTCCCACAATCAGCAATGTGAAAATGGCCAGATAATCTGTTTTTAGGTGTTGGTTGAGGGATAAATATTGACCAAGACGACGGAGAGAACTCCCCTACTCTTCTTCGAAATAGAGCCGTGTTCCTCAGTAAAAGTATGGAGGAGATCGTCATAGGAGAGAAAAAGAGGTCAGAAACTTCTACCCCTTTGCCCTGGTAACTCCTGGGATGCCCCTTAGAGTAGGGTAAGGGACAATGCCCAGATGGGAATGAGGCAGGAAAGGCATTCCTGGTCTTCCCTCATGATCACCAGGTGGGCACCCATTTGGAATGTCACTGAGAAAAAGTAGGCCTTGTGCCTTGTGCCCAAGCTTGGGTGCCACACGAGGGAGCCCATCAGAAGGTTAGTTCTTCTTTTAGTAAGTATTTCAATGGGTTCTTTGGGCCTGGTGGTTTCCTGGCTGCTGTTTTTGGACAGCAGCCAGAAGGCCCCATGGCCAAAGGCCATTAGCACTGCTGCAGTCCTCTGCAGGTGGTAGAGCTGGTCGGGGGTATGTCAAGGGCATGATGATGAGCTGGACCTGAAAATACAGGGGGGATTCAGGTCATTGCAAGTGAAGCACATTTTGGGTGCGCTGTGCCTGCTGAACATTGAGGAAGACTGGGGGGTGGAGGAAACTCAACCCCTTTAAACCTAAAATAAGATGGACCAACACCAAACTTGCACCCTTGCTGCTATTACCAATGGTTTAATCGACAACATACGGGTGAAATATGTGGTGATGTCAATTTGACTCTTATGTGAATTCATGGCCCTTTGTGTGACAATGGCCAAGTGCTTGATGACTTGTTTTTTGATAAACTGATATTTACGGGTCACATGCAGAAATAACACAACCAGCAGAAGGGGCCTGCTGTGCTAATGTAATTACATTTCAGTTTTTAATCAGAGATGATGATTTATCCATTAATCATGTTACATTCTTTTAAAAATTCACAGATTATCATTTGCTGAAGCTCGTCATTAAAGGAATGTTAATGAATGGCACAGAATTAACAGAAAACATCGGTGTGTGCTTTAAATTCTGGCAATAAATAAGGGCAAACTTGCATTTTTCTAGCAACTTGTCACATCCTCAGAATATCCCCAACAACATCACAGCTATTTAGATAGTTTTGAAGTGACAGCTAATTTATTTATTTTTTCTAAATTCGTTCATGGGATGTGGGCGTCGCTGGCAAGGCCAGCATTTATTGCCCATCTCTAATTGCCCTAGAGGAGGTGGTGGTGAGCTGCCTTCTTGAAACGCTGCAGGTGCTAGGTATGACTCCAGCCACTGGAGAGTTTTCCCTAGGGCTCCTTGGTGCCACACTCGGTCAAATGCTGCCTTGATGTCAAGGGCAGTCACTCTCATCTCACCTATGGAATTCAGCTCTTTTGTCCATGTTTGGACCAAGGCTGTAATGAGGTCTGGAGTCGAGAAGTCCTATCAGAACCCAAACTGAGCATCAGTGAGCGGGTTATTGGTGAGTAAGTGCCGCTTGATATCACTGTCCATAACACCTTCCACTTATGCACAGGAAGATCCCAAAAACAGAGACATGATCAGCTTTTGGTGATGTTAGTTAAGGTAGAAATGTTGGGTTGGACATCAGGAGAACTTCTTATTCTGTTTCAAATAGTGCCATGGGATCTTTTACATCCACATGATAGGCAGATAGGGCCTTGGTTTACAAAATAATGAAGGGATTGGATCGAATGCCTATTGATAAATTGGTCTAGTTTGACAGATTGGGGAGGACCAGGGGACATGCGTTTAAACTATGCAAAAGTAGGAATAAACAGGATGTTAGGTCGTTAATCTTTTCCCAGAGAGTAGTGAGCCCTGGAATATATTGCCGGCTGGTGTGACGGTTACTGACTCTCTGCAGGCCTTCAAGAGGGAGCTGGACCAGTGCCTGACTAGGGCAGAGATCAAATCATAAAGAAGTTAAGTGGTTTTACAAATAAAACATGGTCCATGTGATCTTCTCGACTGGTTTCGATCGCCTGAGGGGGTCGGAGAGGAATTTTCCAGAGAATTTTTTCCCTTATTGGCCCTGGGTTTTTCTCTATTTTTTTGCCTCTCCTAGGATATCACATGACTGTGGGAGGGGAGGGGGGGGAAGTGTCTAGTAATGATGCTCCAGTCATCATGAGTGTGGGGCAGGCTTGATGGACCAGCTGGTCTTTTCCTGCCTGTCATTTTCGTATGTTCGTAAATTCCAACATGCTTCACGTGGCCTTGGTTTAATATCTCATCCGAAAGACAGCACCTACTAGCAGACTCTCACTGAAGTAGCAGTCTAGATTGTGTACGCATCGCAAGGCGTTTGGCAACTGAGCCAAACAGACACATCAGAAGTGCATCTTTATTGAGGTGAATGTGTACAGAAATAAATGCTTTCATTAGGGGCAATTTTAACCCTACCTGCTTGGCAGGAACTGGACTTGAGGCCAGTTAAAATCGGCTGAGTGACTTACCCGCCAATGCCCTGCCTGGATCCGGTTGTCTTCCATTTTACCCTGCTCCTGAGCAGGTAGCAAAGGCACCTGCTTGAAACTGGCAGTGTCCTTCTTTAAATATGCATATTGGAGTCCGATGATGTCATCATGGCCTGACTGCAATTTTAACTGTGGCCTGAGCAGGAAAGTTGTTGTAGCTTTCCCACCAGGTGAAAGCAGCGGGAAGGGGATCCGAGACCAGAAGTGGCCATCTAAGGTAAGTTTTTTTATTTTGCTTGAGGGGGCGGGAGGAGCAAGAATGCTCCTCTGGGCCCCACAAGGAAAGTTTACTTCTCCCCTGCCCCGGGTGTCCCCTTCCCTCCGGTGAGACCCTTCTTGAAACCCTCTCCCTGTTACTGGCCTTGCTGGCAAGTCTTCCTTCGGTGGTGGCCTGCGGCCTCCTTATGCTTGAACTTCCGCTGTTGTCCACCGGCGAGCTGCCGCTTCACGCCCGTCTCAGGTGGGCAGCTGACCGGCGGCATGCAGGCAATGCCCGTCGTGGTATAAATGCTTGTTTGTGCCATTTCTCCAGAGTTTCTGCCAAAGTTGCAGCAGGAGATCTCTCACAGAAACTACTGACATATGTCTTCAAGTCCTGGAGTGGGGCTTGAAGCAACAGCCTTCTAACACAGATATAATAGGGCTACCAACTGAGCCAAGGTGACCCTCAAGTCAATTTGTTGACTTATATAGAGGTAAATTAGATTTATTGGGTGAGACTTTCAGGTTGGGCACCGAACGGGCACGATATTGGTAGTGTGCCTGTGGCATCCGCCCAACGAACCACTTTCAGGTTGGACGCCAGGTGAACTTATCAGCGAACTGCTGGAGCCAAACAGCACCCCGCAGCAGTTCACCGGTCTGGTGAGGAGGAAATTCAGCCGACTACTGCTCGCAATCAGATGGTGGGTAAGACCTGTTGTTGAGGGGGGGGGGGGCAATTGCTGAAGGAGACGAGAATGAGAACAGGTCAGATTTTCTGAATGACTGTAAAATTGTAGGCAGCATGTTCCTAAATGTCTGATTTGTACTGGGGTGTACAAGGCAGTGTGGAGTTGTAAAATGAACCCCTATCTGTTTTGGCACTGTTTGGTAAATTTTTGCATTCACTGAATGGGCGGTAATCTGGCGGAGTGAATTGCCTGTCTGTTATAGAACCTGTCCGATTTCAATGGAATGAAAAATGGCAGGCGATCTGCTCTTCCAGATTATCGCCCGTGCGGTGAAGACAAAAATTTATCTCTCTGACTCTTACTTGGACAAACTGTGACATAGAGGACAGAGGCAAAAAATCATGCTGAATGGATATGTGTTCCCGGTTTGTATCATGTGACGGAGCAGCATTTAATGAGTGGCATCACCAGTTTTTACTGAAAAGGTTTTAAAAAATGCGGATCAGATATCCTTTTCCTTCAGTTTTAATGGCTCATTAAGTAAAAAGAATGGGAAATATAGAGAATAGAGGGATCAAAGGAACATTGCTCCTGGTAGCAGAATACATCAAAAGATTGTTGGCCAGAGGCTGCAGAAACCTATTGAGCTTAATTCGAAGTGCTAACAAAGACACTGACTTTTGAACTGGAGTGACCTGGAGTTCAGTCACTGGTCTGAACTGGCCAGAACCGGTTTGAATTCGTTCCGCTTCTTACAGGGACAAAGGAACTGTGATGAGACACCAGTCCTTATTTAGAAAAGAAGTATGAGGTCCTAGGCCCTTGGTACAGAGCCAATCAGGGGATGACATTGACCACTCCAGCAACTTTGAGCCAATTGGAGAAGACAGCATCATTCGAAAAGACAGACTTGGAAATAAAACTGAAGAATTGCTGGCTTGGTCCCAGTGTGCTTTTGAGGGAGACTAACCCTCGTGGAAGTGGGAACCCTACGTCAGGGACATAGAGACTATGTCAGGGACGTAGAGACGACGTCGGGAGTGAGAGAGAGAGTTGCCTGGCCAGCAGTATCTCTCCTTTCCAGGTAATATAATATCCTTTCTATTCTGTGACCACTCAGGGAGTGTTCGTCAGAGAAACCTAGTGGGTGTGCGTTTAAATCCTAATACTCAGGGAGTGTTAGTCAGGGAAACCTAGTGGGTGTGCGTTTAAATCCTAATACTCAGGGAGTGTTAGTCAGGGAAACCTAGTGGGTGTGCGTTTAAATCCTAGTTTGAGTATAAAACTGTATAACCTGCTGTAAACGGCATGCCTATATCTAACTAGACGTATAAGCGGTATGTACATGATCTAATAACGTTAATAAAGCGAATTGAGAATTAAGAGAGAATTGACTCTTCCTCTGTGTACGAAGCCAAAACCGTTAACCGGTGACTTCCGGTCAACAAGATCCACTGGGATGATGCGAAGGACAATTCACCACAGTATGTACAGCACAAGTTAATTATTATTGTATTCCTTTTGACTCTCACAACATGGCTGCTCATTATCCTTGGTGCCAAGGTGCTGGGTCTTTGCCTAGCACGGTTATGTCATCAGTTTTGCAGAGTGTGATTGCAGAGTGTGATTGCAGCAAAGGTCACAGGACCTGGAGATCAAGAAAAGTCAATAAAGCTCACTCCACCATTTCAGCCAACTCTGGTTATTGTATGAAAACAGGAAATAAGATGTGAGCTTAAAGTAAAATTAGTAAAGGGCTCTTTCCCCAGAACCTGTTTGTGCTCAGAGAATACTGCAGTGGGGGGATGGGCAGAGGGAAAGGGGAACAGAGGAAGAAACCCCAAATCATAAAGCACCTTGACAGTTGGGGGCAAATGGCTGTTGTTTAGGGACCAGCCTAGGCTCAGGGGTTGTACTTTCACCTCTGAGTCAGAAGGTTGTGGGTTCAAGCCCCACTCCAGAGACTTGAGCACATAATCTAGGCTGACACTTCAGTGCAGTACTGTGGGAGTGCTGTACTTTTGGAGGTGCCGTCTTTTGGATGCAACATTACAACACATTAGGACTGAGGCAGCATTAAACAATACAACCTCACTCACGGTGACAAGTTTATGTGCGGCTCTGTGTATGTAGAAATGCACGTGAAACAATGTGCCTGTGCATTCACAATAGCTCACTCAATTTTGGTGGAAATCAGAGTATGTGACTCACTTCACATTGGTATTCCGAAGCAAATGCTAATTATGGATTTCTGACTAACCAGCCAAACAAAATCGGTGTGGCAAGTTGACTCCCACTTCTAGTTTTCAACGTAAATTTTACAATGGATTGGATCTTGCTGGAAATATAACGGTGTGTTCACGACGGATGCCGTTATTAATGTGCCAATCGTCCAGCAAGTTCAGGGGACTAAGAGATACTCCCTGAGTTGTGAATCTCTAGAACTTGCCAGTCGATTTCCGTCACTTCTCCGTTTGCTTCGCACAAACGGCATCTGGCCCTCAGCCTCCCCATTAGTTTTAAGAACTTGCTGGATTTGCACATTAATTGCCCATTAAACTTGGTGCAGAAAGTTAAGTCTGGTAATTAAGAGTGGAAGTACCTTTTTAATGATGTGATAATTGTTAATGCAACGCCAATCAAACCCTCTGGCCCTAAAAGGGAACAATTTGAGTGGTTTGCTCTCATTCCTGCATGTAGTAAATTGCTGTTAGAGATTTTTTAAAATGTAAAATTTCAAAACTTTGAAATGTTTTCTTACTTTTCCTTTCTGTCTCTTTTTTTTTTTCTCTCTCTTAATCCACTCTTTCTTTTCCTCTCTTTATTGCTCTAAGAACATAAGAAATAGGAGCAGGAGTAGGCCACCTGGCCCCTCGAGCCTGCTCCGCTATTCAACAAGATCATGGCTGATCTTCTACCTCAACGCCATTTTCCTGCATTATCCCCATATCCGTTGATGCCTTTAATATCTAGAAATCGATCGATCTCTGTTTTGAATGTACTCAATGATCTCCACAGCCCTCTGGAGTAGAGAATTCCAAAGATTCACCATCCTCTGAGTGAAGAAATTTCTCCTCATCTCAGTCCGAAATGGCCTACCCCTTATTCTGAGACTGTGACCCCTGGTTCTAGACTCCCCAGCCAGGGGAAACATCCTCCCTGCATCTACCCTGTCGTGCCCTGTAAGAATTTTTAATGTTTCAATGAGATCACCTCTCATTCTTCTAAACTCTAGAGAATACAGGCCTCGTCTACTCACTCTCTCCTCATACGACAATCCCGCCATCCCAGGAATCAGTCTGGTGTATCTTCGCTGCACTCCCTCCATGGCAAGTATATCCTTTCTTAGGTAAGGAAACCAAAATTGTACACAATACTCCAGGTGCGGTCTCACCAAGGCCCTTTATAATTGCAGTAAGACATTTTTACTCCTGTACTCAAATCCTCTTGTAATGAAGACCAACATACCATTTGCCTTCCTAATTGCTTGCTGCACCTGCATGTTAGCTTTCAGTGACTCATGTACAAGGACACCCAGGTCCCTTTGAACATCAACATTTCCCAATCTCTCACCATTTAAAAAATACTCTGCATTTCTGTTTTTCCTACTAAAGTGGATAACTTCACATTTTTCTACATTATATTCCATCTGCCATGTTCTTGCCCACTCACTTAGCCTGTCTATATCCCCTTGAAGCCTCTTTGCATCCTCCTCACAACTCACATTCTCACCTAGGTTTGTGTCATCAGCAAACTTGGAAATATTACATTTGGTCCCCTCATCCAAATCATTGATACAGATTGTGAATAGCTGGGGCCCAAGCACCGATCCCTGCGGTAACACACTAGTCACAGTCTGTCGACCTCAAAAAGGCCCATTTATTCCTACTCTCTGATTTCTGTCTGTTAACCAATTCTCAATCCATGCCAGTATATTACCCCAAATTCCATGTGCTCTAACTTTGTTCACCAACCTCCTGTGTGGGACCTTATCGAAAGCCTTCCGAAAATCCAAATACACCACATCCACTGGTTCCCCCTTATCTATTCTACTAGCTACATCCTCAAAGAACTCCGACAGGTTTGTCAAACATGATTTCCCTTTCATAAATCCATGTTGACTCTGCCAAATCCTATTATTATTTTCCAAGTGTCCTGTTAGCATAGCCTTTGTAATAGATTCTAGCATTTTCCCTACTATTGATGTCAGACTAACAGGTCTGTAGTTCCCTGTTTTCTCTCGCCCTTCTTTCTTAAATAGTGGGGTTACATTTACTACCCTCCAATCTGCAGGAACCGTTCCAGAAGCTAAGAATTTTGGAAGATGACAACCAATGCATCCATTATCTCTATAGCCACCTCTTTCAAAATCCTGGGATGTAGATCATCAAGTCCTTGGGATTTATTGAGTTTCAGTTCCTCATTCTCGCCAGACTCTTGGTTCTCATGTATTTCTGGGAGGCTTTTTGTGTCTTTTTCCGTGAAGACAAACACAAAACGAGGGAAAAACCTATTTGACCTCGTCCTCACCACCAATCTACCTGTCGCAGATGCATCTGTCCATGACAGTATTGGTAGGAGTGACCACCGCACAGTCCTTTTGGAGACAGAGTCCCATCTTCACACTGAGGACACCATCCAACGTGTTGTGTGGCACTATCACCGTGCTAAATGGGATAGATTCAGAACAGATCTAGCAGCTCAAAACTGGGCATCCATAAGGCGCTGTGGGCCATCAGCAGCAGCAGAATTGTATTCCAGCGCAATCTGTAACCTCATGGCCCAGCATATTCCTCACTCTACCATTACCAACAAGCCAGGGGATCAACCCTGGTTCAATGAGGAGTGTAGAAGAGCATGCCAGGAGCAGCACCAGGAGTACCTAAAAATGAGGTGCCAACCTAGTGAAGCTACAATACAGGACTACATGCATTTTAAACAGCGGAAGCAACATGCTATAGACAGAGCTAAGCGAAACCGCAACCAATGGATCAGATCAAAGCTCTGCAGTCCTGCCACATCCAGTCGTGAATGGTGGTGGACAATTAAACAACTAACGGGAGGAGGAGGCTCTGTGAACATCCCCATCCTCAATGATGGCAGAGTCCAGCATGTGAGTGCAAAAGACAAGGCTGAAGCATTTGCAACCATCTTCAGCCAGAAGTGCCGAGTGGATGATCCATCTCGGCCTCCTCCCGATATCCCCACCATCACAGAAGCCAGTCTTCAGCCAATTCGATTCACTCCATGTGATATCAAGAAACTGCTGAGTGCATTGGATACAACAAAGGATATCGGCCCCGACAACATCCCGGCTGTAGTGCTGAAGACTTATGCTCCAGAACTAGCCGCTCCTCTAGCCAAACTGTTCCAGTACAGCTACAACACTGGCATCTACCTGACAATGTGGAAAGTTGCCCAGGTATGTCCTGTCCACAAAAAGCAGGACAAATCCAATCCAGCCAATTACCGCCCTATCAGTCTACTCTCAATCGTCAGCAAAGTGATGGAAGGTGTCGTCGACAGTGCTATCAAGAGGCACTTACTCACCAATAACCTGCTCACCGATGCTCAGTTTGGGTTCCACCAGGACCACTCGGCTCCAGATCTCATTACAGCCTTGGTCTAAATATGGACAAAAGAGCTGAATTCCAGAGGTGAGGTGAGAGTGACTGCCCTTGACATCAAGGCAGCAATTGACCGAGTGTGGCACCAAGGTGCCACATTGACATCAATGGGAATCAAGGGGAAAACTCTCCAGTGGCTAGAGTCATACTTAGCACAAAGGAAGATGGTAGTGGTTGTTGGAGGCCAATCATCTCAGCCCCAGGACATTGCTGCAGGAGTTTCTCAGGGCAGTGTCCTAGGCCCAACCATCTTCAGCTGCTTCATCAATGACCTTCCCTCCATCATAAGGTCAGAAATGGGGATGTTCACTGATGATTGCACAGTATTCAGTTGCATTCGCAACCCCTCAGATAATGAAGCAGTCCATGCCCCGCAAGCAGCAAGGCCTGGATAACATCCAAGCTTGGGCTCATAAGTGGCAAGTAACATTAGCGCCAGATAAGTGCCAGGCAATGACCATCTCCAACAAGAGAGAGTCTAACCACGTCCACTTGACATTCACGGCATTACCATCGCCGAATCCCCCACCATCAACATCCTGGGGGTCACCATTGACTAGAAACTTAGGACCAGCCACATAAATACTGTGGCTACAAGAGCAGGTCAGAGGCTGGGTATTCTGTGGTGAGTGACTCACCTCCTGACTCCACAAAGCCTTTCCACCATCTACAAGGCAGAAGTCAGGAGTGTGATGGAATACTCTCCATTTGCCTGGATGAGTGCAGCTCCAACAACACTCAAGAAGCTCGACACCATCCAGGACAAAGCAGCCCACTTGATTGGCACCCCATCCACCACCTTAAACATTCATGCCCTTCACCACCGGCGCACCGTGGCTGGAGTGTGTACCATCCACAGGATGCACTGTAGCAACTCACCAAGGCTTCTTCGACAGCACCTCCCAAACCCGCTGCATCTACCTCCTAGAAGCTCAACGGCAGCAGGCACTTGGGAACAACACCACCTGCATGTTCCCCTCCAAGTCACACACCATCCCGACTTAGAACAATATCGCCATTTCTTCATCATCGCTGGGTCAAAATCCTGGAACTCCCTTCCTAACAGCACTGTGGGAGAACCTTCACCACACGGACTGCAGCGGTTTAAGAAGGCGGCTCACCACCACCTTCTCAAGGGCAATTAGGGATGGGTAATAAATGCCGGCTTCGCGAGCGACGCCCACATCCCACGAACAAATTTTTTAAAAAGTATTTGTTTAATTTCTCTGCCATTTCCTTATTCCCCATTATAAATTGTCCCATCTCTGTCTGCCAGTCTTTTCCATTTTACCTACCTATGGAAGCTTTTACAGTCCGTTTTTATGTTTCTCGCTAGTTCACTCTCATATTCTATTTTCCCTTTCTTTATCAATTTCTTGGTCCTCCTTTGCTGATTTCTAAATGCTCCCAATCCTCAGGCTTACTGCTTTTTCTGGCAACTTTATATGCCTCTTTCTTTAATTTAACACTATCTTCAATTTCTCTTGTTAGCTACAGTTGGGCCACTTTTCCTGTTGGGTTTTTGTGCCTTAAGAGGAATATATATTTGTTGCAAATGATGTATTAATTCTTTAAGTGCTAGCCATTACCTGTCTACCATCATACCTTTTAATATAGTTCCCCAATCAACCATGGCAACTTGCGCCTCATACCTTCGTAGTTTCCTTTGTTCAGATTTAAGACCCTAGTTTCAGATTAAGTTTGAAAGTGATGTAGTTTAATGAAGAATTCTATCATATTATGGTCACTCTTCCCTGAGGGCTCCTTTACAACAAGATTATTAATTAACCCTTTCTCATTGCACAATACTAGATCTAAAATAACCTGTTCCCTATTTGGTTCCTCAACATACTGATCTAGAAAATCATCTCGTATACATTCCAGGAATTCGTCCTCCACAGTATGTGTGTTAATTTGGTTTGCCCAATCTATATGTAGATTAAAGTTCCCCATGATTACTGTATTACCCTTGTTACATGCCCTTCTAATTTCCTGCTTTATACTGTGCCCTACATTACCACTGCTGTTTGGTGGCCTATAAACAACTCCCACCAATATTTTCTGCCCCTTGCTGTTTCTTAGCTCCATCCAAACTGATTCTACATCTTGATCTTCTGAGCCAAGATCCTTTCTCACTATTGTACTGATCTCATCCTTTATTAACAGCGCTACCCCACCTCCTTTTCCTTTTTGCCTGTTCCTTCCTAAATGTCGAATATCCTTGAATATTCAGTTCCCAGCCTTGGTCATGCTGCAGCCACATCTCTGTAATGGCAATTAGATCATACCCATTTACTTCTATTTATGCTGTCAATTCATCTACCTTGTTGCGAATGCTGCGTGCATTCAGATAAAGTGCCTTTAATTTTGCCTTTTTAACATTTTTTCCAATTTTGACCTTATTTGCTGCTGGCCTTTGTTTCTGCTGCCTTCCAATTTCACTTACTGTTTTTCTGCCTTCCACTTCCAGCTTTGCTCCTCTCCCTTCTGAATCTCCTCTCAGGTTCCCATCCCCCTGCCAAGTTAGTTTAAACCCTCCCCAACAGCACTAGCAAACCTCCTTGCAAGGATATTGGTCCCGGCCCTGTTGAGGTGCAACCCGTCCGGCTTGTACAGGTCCCTCCTCCCCCAGAACCGGTCCCAATGCCCCAGGAATCTAAAGCCCTCCCTCCTGCACCATCTCTCCAGCCACGCATTCATCTGCTCTATCCTCCTATTTCTATACTCACTAGCATGTGGCACTGGGAGTAATCCGGAGATTACTACCCTTGAGGTCCTGCTTGTTAATCTCTTTCCTAACTCCTTAAACTCTGCCTGCAGGACCTCATCCCTCTTTCTACCTGATACCTCAAATCAGATACCTATTCAGTGCCTGATTTGGCTCTAATTCACCCTCCTTCTCTGTGATTCCTCTGTTTCTTTCTCAATCCTTAAATCTCATTGGTTAAGGAGATACACTATTGGTCCCACTGTTCACTGAGGTCCCAGATGCCCCATTGCCCTCACTGCACCGTTACCAGCTCACACTTCCAGCAAGTTAGGGCAAAAATTTTTTGAGCAGAAGGGTGCAGAAAAAAAGTAATTAACAGCAACAATAATAACAACAACTTGCATTTATATAGCACCTTTAACATAGTAAAACGTCCCAAGGCGCTTCACAGGAGCATTATCAAACAAAATTTGACAGCGAACCACTTAAGGAGATATTAGGATAGGTGACCAAAAATTTAGTGAAAGAGGTAGGTTTTAAGAAGCGTCTTAAAGGAGGAGAGTGAGGCAGAGAGGTGTAAGGAAGGAATTGCAGAGCTTAGGGCCTGGGCAGCTGAAGGCATGGCTGCCAATGGTGCAGCGATGAAAATCAGGGATGCGCAAGAAGCCAGAACTGAAGGAGCGCAGAGATCACGGACGGCTGTAACGTCACAAAATGCCCTGCTCCAGTAACGTCTGACCCATTGTAACTCAACCGACATAAAGCCAGATTGTCCCTGCTTTTCCCTGATCAGATATGAGTTGAATGGGACTCACACAACATCAGCACTGCTTGGAGGAGAACACCCAAGCAGTGAACTGTAAAACAAACCAATGCTATCTCAATATAACACTCTGAACAAAGCAAGTAGCCCTGTCGATTTCTTACTGTGTTGTTCGCCAATTGGAATCCCATTGATAGGGAGCTTATGATGGATAACCATAGGATCATAGAATCTTACAGCATAGAAGGAAGCCATTCGGCCCACCATGCCTGTGCCATGCACAGTGTGAGTGCTTACAAGGTCCATGTACCCCAGGCACAGGTCTGCCCTTTGACAGGGCCTTGTAGCTAGAAACAAGGGCGGAAATCCACACCTCTCAGCCTGCAGCAGCAGTAATGATCGTCCTTCTGGCCAAAAGCTACAGCAAGACCTCTAACCCCAAAGACCTATGGGGACCCTGAGAAAAAAAGGGCACGCACCTTTTTAGGTCCTCCATGGCCTTGTCCCTCTCATCTATTCCGATCTGAGAGGGGCTGAGCACAAGGACTAAGACATCCCTATCTCATTGAGATGTTGCCGTTCACACTTCTGGTTTGCATCATGCATGCTATGCCCCAATAGTAACTGAGAGCAAAATATTCCGAGACGTCGTGCAACTGTCGGGGCCTTACACTTATCCGGTGGCTGATCAGAAAAACGTGGGTGCACTGCCAATTCATTTAAAATTGGAAGTGGTGAACCTGCAATTTTCTGATAAGTTACCCGTTACGTGTGAGTAGAGAGGGGTGTCGGAAAATTTCATCCCATGTGTATAAAGGTGAGGACCGTCATGTTTCAAGATCTCCACAGAAAGGGTTACCTTTAAATGTTTGCTTTAAAATCCTAAGTGTATTTCCAGAAGTTAAAAAAGGCACCGAGATAAGAAGTGGTTAAAATGTAAATGAAGTAAGCTTTGATGTTGTTTCCCCATCGGCTGTAAATAATAAGCAATGTGTTAACCTGTCATGGCAATCAATAATCACCTTTCACCCATTGTTATGGGGAGGTTTATGGTCCAGGTCACTCGGCAAGCATGGTGTGGCAGACGTTCTATTTTATCTGTAAACATCAGGAGATAAAATAGAGACAGAGACACAAGCTGTCAGGGTCCAGCAAAGGCTGTAAAGTCAGTCAGGTTCTTAAAACCGAAAGCTGGGAGGGCAGGCTCATTAGGAGAATGCAGATTAATTAGGAGTTATTTCATTTAAGTCAAGTAAGGTGACCCACTGATGTAGAGAAGTGTGAAATATTCATTATTTTATATTATTACATGAAGATAAGTTGTACTAATTGAACTAAGTGAGTTTCATCATAACTATTGCTCTGCATGATCACTTGCTTTGAAATAAAACAGTTTAACGATTTGTATCTGACCTCATCGTACCAAGTGTTTTTTCAGTCTGTCTTTGAAAAGATTAAAGAAGCACTCATGCAAAAGATATGAATATTCAGTTCAGACCATAAGGGCATACAATTGCTACCCCCTGAGTTACACTATTGTATAACTAGATATTGGGAAGTATGGGCACATCCCTAAACGTAAGACACTCAGTTCACTTATGGGAGTGATCAGCACTGTTGTATCTGAGAAGATTTCTAATGCAAAATCCAAACTTGCAATAGGTAAGAACATGAGAAGTAGGTGCAGCAGTAGGCCATACTTTCCTGCTCCGCCATTCAATAAGATGATGGCTGATCTTCGACCTCAACTGTACTTTCCCGCCCAATTTCCATATCCCTTGATTCCCTTAGAGTCCAAAAATCTATCGATCTCAGCCTTGAATATACTCAATGACTATGAATCCACAGCCCTCTAGGGTTGAGAATTCCAAAGATTCACAACCCTCCGAGTGAAGAAATTCCTCATTTCAGTCTTAAATATCCGACCCTTTATCCTGAGACTGTGTATCCTAGTTCTAGACTCTCCAGCCAGGGAAAACATCCTCCTTGCATCTATCCTGTCAAACCCTCTTAGAATCTTACATGTTTCAATGAGATCACCTCTCATTCTTCTAAACTCGAGAGAGTATAGGCCCATTCCACTCAACTTCTCCTCATAGGACAACTCTCTCATCCCAGGAACCAATCTAGTGAACCTTTGTTGCACCGCCTCCAAGGCAAGTATATCCTTCATTAGATAAGGAGACCAAATCTGCACACAGTACTTCAGGTGTGGTCTCACCAAAGCCCTTACAGTTGCAGCAAGGCTTCCATAGTCTTGTACTCCAACTCCCTTGCAACATGGAAATGGCAGTGCAATTAAACAGATACTTTGGTTCTGTCTTCGCGGAGGAGGACACAGATAACTTCCCAGTAATGCTGGGGAACCAAGGGACTAGTGAGAAGGAGAAATGAAAGGAAATTGGTATTAGTAAAAAAAATAATGCTGGAGAAATTAATGGGACTGAAAGCCAATAAATCCCCAGGACCTGATAATCTGCATTCCAGAGTACTAAAAGAGATTGCAATGGAAATAATGGATGCATTCGTTATCAACTTCCAAAATTCTATAGATTGTGGAACAGTTCCTGTGGATTGGAGGGTGGCAAATGTAACCCAACTGTTTAGGGGGGGAGGGAGAGAGAAAACAGGGAACTACGGACCGGTTAGCCTAACGTCAGTAGTAGGGAAAATGCTGGAGTCTATTATGGAGGATGTGATAGCAGGACACTTGGAAAATATCAATGGGATTAGACAAAGTCAACATGGATTTGTGAGGGGGAAGACGTGTTTGACAAACCTACTGGAGTTTTTTGAGGATGTAACTGGTAGAATAGATGGGGGAGAACCAATGGATGTGGTTTATTTGGATTTTCAGAAGGCCTTTGATAAAGTCCCACATAAGAGGTTAGCATGCAAAATTAAAGCACATGGGAGTGGGGGTAATATACTGGCATGGATTGAAAATTGGTTAACAGACAGGAAAGAGAGAGTAGGAATAAATGGGTCTTTTTCGGGATGGCAGGAGGTGACTAGTTGGGTACCGCAGGGATCAGTGCTTGGGCCCCAGCTATTCACAATATATATCAATGATTTGGATGAGGGAACCAAATGTAATGGGCTCAATGTTAGCAGGGCTGCAGGTTCGCGGCGGGGTGGCTATTGGGCGCGTGGGTAACGCGCCCGGTGAAATCAGTCTGCCCCCCGCGCGATCGCAGCCTAATTGCATCCACTTACCTGGTCTTCTGGGTTCCCCACTGCTGATCTGCGCATCGGGCAGACTGCGCAGTAAGGTCTGTCAGCTGGAGGAGCTCTATTTAAAGGGGCAGTCCTCCACTGACTGATGCTGCAACAAATAGAAAAAATTACAGCATGGAGCAGCCCAGGGGGAAGGCTGCTCCCAGTTTAATGATGCCTCACTCCAGGTATCTTTAGATGGGGTGAGGAGGAGAGGGAGGACAGAGATCTTCCCCACAGCGGGCGGGAGGAAGCGGCCTGCCTCTGCCACCAGGAAGGCCTGGCTCGAGGTGGCAGAGGAGGTCACCAGCACCACCAACATATCGCCCACCTGCATACAGTGCAGGAGGCGCTCCAATGACCTAAGTAGGTCAGCCAAAGTGAGTACACTTACTCATTCCCCTACACTCCATCTGCCACATCACCGCCCCCACCTCACATCTCCTTCTGCACTGCCAACACTGCTCTGTCACATCACCCCTCATGCCCACTCAAAGCTCATCCTCATCTTACCTGCACTTACTCACCTCGCCAGTACTCATCCCGCCACTACCACTCAACCCAATCCTCATACAATCTCATGGCTCTATCTCATACTCACCCTCTCGTGTATCTCTTTCACGGTCAGCCTCACTCAACCTGCCACTACCTGTGCTGCAGCCACAGGGCATGCATCACATACGTGCAGGAGGCAGCGTAAGGCAAACGTGTCATGAGCATGAAGGGTGTTTGAGCGTTTGTCATGGTTTTTACTCATACTGAATTTCTGATCAACTCACATTACATATTATATTGGCACCACTACTGCCACGTCTTTGCGAATCTTGTCTGGTTTGTGCAATAATGCCCTTTTCTGAGGATCACAATGAAGACCCACAACTGATGACACCCATTGTGTCACTGCAGAGTGGGTGTAGGTGTATTTGCAGGGCTGTTTTGTGGAGACGTCGGCGATGTCCCCGGTGGCACCCTGGAAGAATGCGGAGGAGAAGTTGTTGAGGGCAGTGGTGACTTTGACAGCGACAGGTAAGAAGATGGTGCTCGGGCCAACCGGGAGCAGCTCGGCATGAAGGAGGCTGCAGATGTCCACGACTACATGTCGAGTGACTCTGAGCCTCCATGTGCACTGCTGCTCAGAGAGGTCCAGGAAGCTGAGCCTCGGTCTGTAGATCCTGTGGCGAGGGTAGTGCCCTCTGCGACGCATCTCTCTCTGCGGTTGCCCTCCCTCCTGCTGTGCAGGTGGATGTGTCACAGCACTCTGTTGTGGGGCTCCACGTGTCAGAGGTGGACGGCGTGCCGGTGAGGCTGGTGATGCTGTTCGCCCTCCGAGGAGGTCATGACTGCAGCTACGGCGGCCCCCATCCGGAAGATGTACATCTGAGGGGGTCCACAAGGTAGGTTACATGTCTCTGGACCCCGGGGTAAGTGTGCAAGTTGGTGAATTTGATTGTCAGGAGGAGGGTGGTGGAGGCCAAATTTTGTCCCAAGTGACAGAGTGGCCTCCTGCAATGAGTGAGGGTCTCCCCGCACCCCCCCCCCCCCCACCTGTTAAATGGACCTTTGCATCTGCCACAGGCTGACAGCTGCAACACGTCCAATTCAACTGGGAGTGTTTCCCCCAGTATGAGAAACAGTCCCAGTTGTCTATAAAATCCCACCCCTCCTCACATATTCACTTAATCAGGTCAGTTAATGACCTGAAATACCTCAGTAAATACTTTTAAGTGGCACCCCGCTGGCTTTAATTGCCTGCGGGATTCCCACCTGCGGGGGCTGCGCGCTGTGGGGAACCCGGAAGTGGGCGGGTTGGAGCCGGGCTCCGGACCCGCTCCGGGATTCCCCGATTTTCGGAGCCCCCCCCTGCCAGGAACGCACCCGATAGCGGGTGCTAAAATGAAGCCCAATATTTCCAAGTTTGCTGACGACACAAAACTATGTGGAATTGTGAGTTGTGAGGAGGATGCAAAGAGGGTTCAAGGCAATGACCCTCACTCATTGCAGGAGGCCACTCTGTCACTTGGGACAAAGTTTGGCCTCCACCACCCTCCTCCTGACAAGAAAATTCACCAACTTGCACACTTACCCCGGGGTCCAGAGACATGTACCTACCTTGTGGACCCCCTCAGATGTATATCTTCCGGATGGGTCCGCCGTAGCTGCAGTCATGACCTCCTCGGAGGGCGAACAGCATCACCAGCCTCGCCGGCCACGCCGTCCACCTCTGACACGTGGAGCTCCACAACAGAGTGCTGTGACACATCCACCTGCACAGCAGGAGGGAGGGCAACCGCAGAGCAACTTACAAGTTGAGTAAGTGGGCAAATACATGGCAGATGCAGTATAATGTAGATAAATGTGAAGTTATCCACTTCGGAAGGAAAAACAGAAAGGCAGAGTAGTATTTAAATGGTGATAGATTGGGGAATGTTGATGTACAAAGGGACCTGGGTGTCCTTGTACACCAGTCACTGAAAGCAAACATGCAGGTGCAGCAAGCAGTTAGGAAGGCAAATGGTATGTTGGCCTTCATTGCAAGAGGATTTGAGTACAGGAGCAAAGATGTCTGACTGCAGTTATACAGGGCCTTGGTGAGACCACACCTGGAGTATTGTGTGCAGTTTTGGTCTCCTTACCCAAGAAAGGATACACTTGCCATAGAGGGAGTGCCATGGAATGTTCACCAGACTGATTCCTGGGATGGCAGGACTGTCGTATGAGGAGAGATTGGGTCAACTCGGCCTGTATTCACTCGAGTTTAGAAGAATGAGAGGGTATCTCATTGAAACATATAAAATTCTGACAGGGCTAGACAGACTGGATGCAGGGAGGATGTTTCCCCTGGCTGGGGAGTCCAGAACAAGGGGTCAGTCTCAGGATATGGGGTAGGACATTAGGAGAAATTTCTTCACTCAGAGGGTGGTGAACCTGTGGAATTCTCTACCACAGAAGGCTGTGGAGGTCAAGTCACTGAATGTATTTAAGAAGGAGCTAGATAGATTTCTAGACACAAAAGGCATCAAGGGGTATGGGGAGAGAGCAGGAATATTGAAATATTGAGATAGAGGATCATATTGAATGGCGGAGCAGGCTCGAAGGGCCAAATGGCCTACTCCTGCTACTATTTTCTATGTTTCTATGTTTCTATAAAGGTCAACATACCACTTGCCTTCCTAATTGCTCGCTGTACCTGCATATTAACTTTCCATGCTTCGTTTTCCAGGACACTCAAGTCTCTCTGAACACCAACATTTAATAGTTTCTCACCATTTAAAAAATATTCAGTTTTTCTATTTTTCCTATCAAAGTGAATAGCCTCACATTTCCCCACATTATACTCCATCTGCCATCTTTTTGCCCGTTCACTTAACCTGTCGACATCCCTTTGCAGACACTTTGCATCCTCCTCACAGATTACTTTCCCACCCAGCTTTATATCGTCAGCAAATTTGCATACATTACACTCGGTCCCTTCATCTAAGTCATTAATATAGATTGTAAATAGCTGAGGCCCAAGCACCGATTCCTGTGGCACCCCTCTAGTAACAGCCTGCCAACCCAAAAATGACCTGTTTATTCTTACTTTCTGTTTTCTTTCCGTTAAATGGTCTCAATCCTTGCTAATATATTACCCCAATCCTATGAGCCCTAATCTTCTGTAACAACCTCTTATGTGGCACCTTATTGAATGTCTTTTGAAAATCCAAATATACTACATCCACTGGTTCCCCTTTATCTACCCTGCTAGTTACACCCTCAAAAAACTCTTAATAGATTTGTCAAACATGATTTCCCTTTCATAAAACTGTGTTGACTCTGCCTAATCATATTATGATTTACTAAGTGCCCTGTTACTACCTCCTTAATAATAGATTCTAGCATTTTCCCTACCACTGATGTCAGGCTAACTGGCCTATAGTTCCCTTTTTTCTTTTTCCTTCCTTTTTTGAATAGCGGGGTTACATTTGCTACCTTCCAATCCCCATTCTAGAATCTAGGGAATTCTGGAAGATTAAAAACCAATGCTATCTCTGCAGCCACCTCTTTTAAAACCCTAGGATGCAGGCCATCAGGTCCAGGCGATTTGTCAGATTTTAGTCCCATTAATTTTTCTAAAACTTTTCCTTTACTAATCTTAATTACTTTAAGTTTCCCCCTCTCATTAGACCCTTGGTTCCTCATTATTTCCAGTATGTTTTTTGTGTCTTCTACTATAAAAACAGATATGAAGGGCAGGATTTTAAAAGGGAAAAACGGGTGGGTTGGGGGTCGGGGGGGCAATCAAAATTGCTTTTTTGGGAGCGAGCAGACATCCCGGCTGAAATCCACACATTTTTGAATGAGCCATCAGTCAACAGGAAGTCCCGCCTCCACTTAAATCCCGCAGGCCAATAATTAAAGGAGTAAATGTACCTCATTGAGATACTTAAAGGTATTTTTTTTTGTGTATTGGGCACTTAAAATGATTTTAACGTCGCCTGGGAGGCTTTCCCACAGCTTCTGACTCATGCCTGGTGAAAGCAGGCGGAAGGGCCAGATCAGTGAAAAAGAGTAAATAAATTAAATAAAATTACATTTCCCATTGTAAAAAAATAAATAAATGACTATACCTTAAAAACAATGTTGCCTGGACCCCACCACGATCTCTGATCTCTGATGTCCAATGTCTCCACTCTGATCCCAATGTCCGATGTTTCCACTCCAATCTTTGTTCCCCCCCACCCATCTCTATCCTAACTGCCGATGAGGTCTCTCTCTTTCTCCCCCCCCTCCTCTCGGATATGCAGCTCCTATTGCAGCTAGCCTCCCAATAAGGCTGGCTGCCAGGCCCGAAATCTGGAAGAGGCTTTGATTGGCCTCATGACCCGCCTACTTCCCTTCCGGGTTTCTCACCCGCAAATCACACCCCCCCCCCCCCCCCCACTGACTCTTCTTGCCGGCATATTAAAATCCAAAATATTTGTTTAATGTCTCTGCCGTTTCCTTATTCCCCATTATAATTTCTCCTGTCTCTGCCTCTAAGGGACCCATGTTTACTTTTGCTAATTTCTTCCTTTTTATATATTTGTACAAGTTCTTACAATCTGTTTTTATATTTCTTGTTAGTTTATTCTCATATTCAATTTTCTCTGTCTTTATCAATTTCTTGGTTACCCTTTGCTGATTTCTAAAACCTTCCCAATCGTTAGGTTTACCACTCATTTTGGCAACACTGTAAGCATCTTCTTTTAATCTAATACTATCCTTAACTTCACTAGTTAGCCATAGTTGGATCACTTTTCCTGTGGAGTTTTTATTCCTCAAGTGTATGTATAGTCGTTGGAAGTTAGGAATTACTTCTTTAAATGTTCGCCACTACTTATCTACTGTCATATCTTTTAATCTAATTTCCCAATCTACTTTAGCCAACTCGCACCTCTTACCTACATAACTGGCCTTGTTTAAATTTAAGATGCTAGTTTCAGACTTAACTACATCACTCTCAAACTTAATGTGAAATTCTATCATATTATGATCACTCTTCCCCAGAGCATCCTTTATTATAAGATTACTAGTTAATCCTTTCTCATAACACAATACTAGATCTAAAATAGCCTGTTCCCTAGTTGGTTCCTCGACATATTGTTCTAGAAAACTATCTCAGATGCATTCCATGAACTCGTCCTCCAAACTACTTTTGCCAATTTGGTTTGCCCAGGCTATATGAAGACTAAAGTCCCCCATGATTATTGCATTACCCTTGTTACATGCTCCTCTAATTTCCTGATTCATACTCTGTCCAACACTATAACTACTGTTAGAGGGCCTGTAAGCTATTCCCACCAGTGTTTTCTGCCCCTTGTTATTTCTTAGCTCCACCCATACTGATTCTACATCCTGATTTTCTGAGTTAAGATCCTTTCTCACTACTGTCTTTATCTCTTCCTTTATTATCAGGGCTCCCTCCCTCCTTTGCCATTTTGGCTATCTTTTCTAAAATGAAATACCCTGGAATATTTAGTTCCCAACCTTGGTCACCCTGCAACCACGTTTCAGTAATGGCTATTAGATCAAACCCGTTTATCTCTTTTTGTGCCGTTAATTCATCTATCTTGTAATGAATGCTTCGTGCATTCAGATACAGTGCCTTTAATTTTAACTTTTTACTTATTTTTCCCTGATGTGACCTCAGTCACTAATGCCCTATTACCTTTGTTAAACTCTCTGTCCCTTCCTGACACACTCTGCTTGTTTTTACCCAAATTGCTACTCTGCTCTAAAGCCTTGACTTTTCTTTTTAGACTGATAAAATTACCCTTACCTGAACTCTCCCCTCCTCATATTAGTTTAAAGCCCTAACTACCATCCTAGTTATTTGATTTGCCAGGACACTGGTCCCAGCCCGGTTTAAGTGGAGCCCGTCCCAATGGAACAGCTCCCTCTTTCCCCAGTACTGGTGCCAGTGCCCCATGAATTGAAACCTCTGCTTCCCACACCATTCTTTCAGCCATGCATTTAACCATCTAATCTGTGTGTCCTTATGCCAATTTGTGCGTGGCTCAGGTAGTAATCTAGAGATTATTACCTTTGCGGTTCTGCTTTTTAATTTAGATCCTAGCTCCTCAAACTCCCTCAGCAGAACCTCATTCCTAGTTCTACCTATGTCGTTGGTTCCTATATGGACCAGGACAACTGGATCCTTCCCATCATGCTCCAAGTTCTTTACCAGCCACGAGGAGATATCCTTAACCCTGGCACCGGGCAGGCAACACAGCCTTCGGGACTCCCGAATGCAGCTGCAGAGAACAGTATCTATCCCCCTGACTATACTATCCCCTACCACTACCACATTCCTTTTTACTCCCCCCACTTGAATGGCCTCCTGTACCACAGTGCCGTGGTCAGTTTGCCCATCCTCCCTGCAGTCTTTGATCTCATCCATACAGGTAGCAATCTCTTCACCCGTTTGTTATAATCCTCTCATTTCCCGCTTTGTGCTGCACCCAGGCAATGCTTTATGCCTAACCATTAAAGATGAAAATCTTTCCTTCTGTGACATTGAGATGTCAGGAGCCATCAGAGACTATAAAATAGAATACCAACTGAACAGACAGCAATACCAGCAGGTCCTGAATTTCCCAGGCTTTGACACTTCTTGATTGGAATCCAACACTCCCTCAGCACTGCACTGAAGCATCAGTTTAGTTTACGTGCTCTAGTCCAGGATTGGGGTTTAAACCCATGACCTTCTGACTGATAGGTGAGAGTGCTATCAACTGAGCCAAGCAGTTTCAGCGCAGTTGGTGATTATCCTGAACTGGCCTAATTCCAGTCATTTCAGGTTCAGAATTTAGTTTGGTTCTTATCCTTACAGAATGCCTTGGAGGTGACAAGAGCTCTTTTTCATGATTTGTTGGTGTTTAGATGCAGCAACACAGGTGACATTATAAAATGACCTTGATATGGCAGTGCAGCAAAGCACAGTCTGCCATACAGTACTGACACTGCCAACAACTATGATAAATTCAGCATCTGTCAGTCACTCAGTTTCTGGTACAGCAGTGAAGTGGTCAGGAGTAAATTCACCAATCCTCCACTCCTATCAGGGTGTTGCTCTCGAAGGGAGTGTAGGTCAAGAATCGGCGTAACTGTGTCCCATCCCTATCTCTGACCCACGCTCCCTACTGGGCTCCCTTCAGCGTGGCTCCCTAATGGGAGAGCAAGTCCAGTGAACTTACCCCTTGGTGTACTCTTTTTCCAACCCTGCACCAATTAAGCTGCCTGTCAGTAAATGTATTTTGTTGTGCTGAAGTGATTGATTATTAGGGCTACAAACTGTGCTTTCTTCCGACCTCAGAATGTTAATTATTTATATGAATAGGAAGTAAAATAATTGGTTAGTCACTGTTCCCAGCTAAACATGGAATCACATCAGGTTTCTAATTGAAATGATAAACACGGGCAGTCAGACATGGTGTGAGAGCATCCTTCCCTCTGCTTAGCAATATTAAAGGACGTTATTCAGAGATTTCCTCCCACACACCCTTTCAGGAGAATTCATTTCATGGTGATAATGGAGAGAACATTTTTCTTTTACCATTTCAGATGTCAGCATGAAGTTCATTCCCTCTTAATTTTCTATGTACTATGCAGGGAACAAAAAAAAGGAAATTACAAAATCATTCTACTTTCACATAAATTTGTTGCAGACTGACCAGTCTGCTCATTATGTGGACTGCCCTCCATCTGTTAAACATAAAGCCATTTTGTGACTTGTGGAGAAAAATGTTCACTTAACATTTTTACTGAACTTTCCAGCACTGACACTGAAGCAGCAGCCAACTTTTTGACTACCTTTGAAATATCTTTTGGAAATCTAGGGACACAGCGCTATAGAACTTTGCGCACTCCATCTGGAATGTCATGTCCTTTCCTTTCCCTTTCCTTATCACCATTTCCTTTTCACCCTTTCCTTACCCTCCACACAGAGACTTGAGCATATAATGCTAGGCTGACACTTCAGTGCAGTATTGAGGGATTGTTGGAGGTGCCATCTTTTGGATGAGACGTTAAACCAAAGCCCCATCTGCCCTCTCATGTGGACAGAAAAGATCCCATGGTACTATTCGAAGAAGAGCAGGGAAGTTCACTCCGTGTCTTGGCCAATATTTAACCCTCAACAAACACCTAAAAAATATTATCTGTTCATTTATTTCATTGTTGTTTGTGGGAGCTTGCTATGCGCAAATTGGCTGCCACATTTCCTACATTACATCAATGACTACACTTCAAAAAGTATTTCATTGGCTGTAAAGCATTTTGGGGCATTCTGAGATCATGAAAGGCACTATATAAATGCAAGTCTGCCCTTCTTTCTATCTCTTCCTTAAAACTCTTTCTTTCCCATCCTATTCTTATCTCCCTTTCCTTCTTACAATGTGCTTATTCCCTTTCCTTATCCCCCTTCCTTATCCCTTTTTATTATCCTTTACGTATCACCATTTCCTTTTCACCCTTTCCTCACTATCCTTTCCTTATGACGCTTTCTTTCCCACCCTTTTCTTAACTCCCTTTCCTTACCACAATTTCCTTATCCCCTTTCCTTTCCAACCCCATTTCTTATCACCTCCTTTCCTTACCACCTCATTCCTTATCACCTCCTTTCCTTACCACCTCATTCCTTATCACCTCCTTTCCTGACCACCTCATTCCTTACCACCATTTGCTTTTTACCCTTTCCGTACCATCATTTCCTTATAATACTTTCTCTCCCACCTTTTTCTTAGCTCCCTTTCCTTACCATTCTTTCTTTATCCCTTTTGCTTATCACTGTTTCCTTCCTACTCTTTCCTTACCACTTTTTGCTTACCACCCTTTCTTTTTCACTCATTCTTTATCGTCTTTCCTTGCAAATTTTCTGTATTTCCGTTTCCTTATCTCCCTTTCCTTATTGTCATTTACTTACTGACCTTTCCTTTTCATTCTTTCCTTATGATAATTCCCTTATTTCCCTTTCATCATTTTCCTTTCCCAATCCCTTTCCATTATCTCCCTAACCTTATAGCCCTTTCCTTTTCACACTTTTCTTGTCTCCTTTCCTTACCTCCCTTCCCCATTCTCTTATCAGCCATTCCTTATCTCCCTTTCCTCATCACCCTTTCCTTACTTTATCCCTTTTCTAATCTCCCTTTCCCAATCCTTTTTTTAAATCTCCTTTCCTCATCTCCCATTCCCATTCGCTTTTCTGTTTCCTTTTCACCCTTTCCTTAGCATCCTTTACTTATTGCCCTTTCCTTATCTCGTTTCCTTATTTCCCTTTTCTAATCCCTTTCTTCATCTTCTTTCATTATCACCCTTTCTTTATCTCCCTTTCCTTATCACCCCTCGGTTATTGCCCCTTCCTTATTGCTCCTTCCCTATTGCCCTATCCTTACCACTCTTTTCCTAACCCCTTTTCCTCATCTCCCTTTCCTAATCCCTTTTCCTCATCTCCCTTTCCTAATCCCTTTTCCTTAACTCCCTTCCCTAATCGCCCTTTCCCTTCCCTTATCACTCTCTCTCTAAATCCTTCCATTATCACTCCAAATCTCCCTTTCGTTGTCTTCTCTGCACTGAATCATAGTGAGTTATATGACCTTTGAAAAATGCCTTTTTGTTGCCTCTGGCTCAGTTAAGTGAATCGGGAAAGGCAGCGCTTGTATTTTCATTTAGCTTAATTTGTGATGAATTCAATGAATTTGGAATCTTGCAATAGTAAACTGTTAAGCCTCCTTTTTATGTGTTTCTCCATTCATGTATGTCAGCCACCGTGGAGACAGAAGTGTGCTAAAATCAATATAGACCCGTATTTACAGTTCTTCATCAAACCTACCAAGGGTATGTACAAGAATAACTAGGTAAACAAAGTGTATATCCCACCCTGGGCAGAGGAGTCTCTGGTCATCAATCTTGCCAAACCTTTCCAGATGGGTCTTCAGGATCTTTGCTAATCTAAGAACATAAGAAATAGGAGCAGGAGTAGGCCACGTGGCCCCTCGAGCCTGCTCCGCCACCCAATCAGATCATGGCTGATCTTAGCCCTCAACTCCACTTTTCTGCCCAGTCCCCATATCCTTTGATTCCCCTATAGATAAGAACATGATCTGGTGAATTTATCGCCATCTTCAGAGTTAGCCAGCACAGCTCCAAGAAAGCAACACACAGTTGAGGTCTCCAGCCAGTCAACAGCTATATTACCAAAAAACTGGAGATATTATGAGTAAGAGATATCTATTTCAGTTGCTTTATACATACTGCACCGAGGTAATTGAAGAATTAAACAGGGAACTCTTCATTAAAATACAACAATGGAGCTGATTTTCCTCTGTTGCGCCCCAGAGGCAGAAGGATTGAGAGTCACGGTTCTCGTTACAGTCTACTCTTAATTCAGAGTTATTTTTTGCTTAAAAATTGAATCATTCAGTAATTTAAACTAAGCTATGTAAATAAAACAGCACAGGACGCATTTGTGGTGGGAAAAAAAATCAAATTAATGGATAATTTGAATGAAGCAACTTTGAATAAACAGGGGTTGGCTGTATTTATCCCAACATTCTATTAGCTTTTTAATTGTCTCTCTACACTGGCTGCATATTGAAAATGATGCGCCTGCTATTATTCATAGGTCCCATTTGAATTCTCCCTGTGTAATTCTCTCTCATTCATGGAATACTTAGTTCTCAAATTAAATTTAAAAATTCTGGAATAAAAAAAAACTAGTATCAGTAATGGTGGCCATGAAACTACTGGATTGTCGTTAAAAACCCACCCGGTTCACTAATGTCCTTTAGCGAAGGAAACCTGCTGTCCTTACCTGGTCTGGCCTATATGTGACTCCAGACCCACAGCAATGTGGTTGATTCTTAATTGCCCTCTGAAATGGCCGAGCAAGCCACTCAGTTGTACAATCTCGCAACAGAAAGTCACGATAAGAATAAAACCGGACGGACCACCCGGCATCGGACCACTAGGCATTGGACACGACAAAGGCAAACCAAGCCCAGTCGACCCTGCAAAGTCCTCCTCATTAACATCTGGGGACTTATGCCAAAATTGGGAGAGCTATCCCACAGACTAGTCAAGCAACAGTCTGACATAGCCATACTCACAGAATCATACCTTTCAGCCAACGTCCCAGACTCTTCCATCACCATCCCTGGGTATGTCCTGTCCCACCGGCAGGACAGACCCACCAGAGGTGGCAGAACAGTGATATACAGTCAGGAGGGAGTGGCCCTGGGAGTCCTCAACATTGACTCTGGACCCCATGAAATTTCACGGCATCAGGTCAAACATGAGCAAGGAAACCTCCTGCTGATTATCACATACCACCCTCCCTCAGCTGATGAATCAGTCCTCCTCCATGTTGAGCACCATTTGGAGGAAGCACTGAGGGTAGCAAGGGCACAGAATGTACTCTGGGTAGGGGAATTAAATGTCCATCACCAAGAGTGGCTCAGTAGCACCACTACTGACCGAACTGGCCAAGTCCTAAAGGACATAACTGCCAAACTGGGACTGTGGCAGGTGGTGAGCAAACCAACACGAGGGAAAAACCTACTTGACCTCATCCTCACCTGTCCATGTCAGTATTGGTAGGAGCGACCACCACACAGTCCTTGTGGTGACGAAGTCCCGTCTTCGCACTGAGAACACCATCCAACGTGTTGTGTGGCACTACCACTGTGCTAAATGGGATAGATTCAGAACAGATCTAGCAGCTCAAAACTGGGCATCCATGAGGCGCTGTGGGCCATCAGCAGCAGCAGAATTGTATTCCAGCGCAATCTGTAACCTCATGGCCTGGCATATTCCTCACTCTACCATTACCAGGGGATCAACCCTGGTTCAATGAGGAGTGTAGAAGAGCATGCCAGGAGCAGCACCAGGAATACCTAAAAATGAGGTGCCAACCTGGTGAAGCTACAACTCAGGACTACATTCATGCGAAACAGCAGAAGCAACATGCTATAGACAGAGCTAAGCGATTCCACAACCAACGGATCAGATCAAAGCTCTGCAGTCCTGCCACATCCAGTCGTGAATGGTTGTGGACAATTAAACAACTAACGGGAGGAGGAGGCTCTGCAAACATCCCCATTCTCAATGATGGCGGAGTCCAGCACGTGAGTGCAAAAGACAAGGCTGAAGCGTTTGCAACCATCTTCAGCCAGAAGTGTCGAGTGGATGATCCATCTCGGCCTCCTCCCGATATCCCCACCATCACAGAAGCCAGTCTTCAGCCAATTCGATTCACTCCATGTGATATCAAGAAATGGCTGAGTGCACTGGATAAAACAAAGGCTATGGGCCCCGACAACATCCCGGCTGTAGTGCTGAAGACTTGTGCTCCAGAACAAGCAGCACCTCTAGCAAAGCTGTTCCAGCACAGTTACAACACTGGCATCTACCCAACAATGTGGAAAATTGCCCAGGTATGTCCTGTGCACAAAAAGCAGGACAAATCCAATCCGGTCAATTACCGCCCCATCAGTCTACTCTCAATCATCAGCAAAGTGATGGAAGGTGTCATCAACAGTACTATAAAGTGGCACTTACTCACCAATAACCTACTCACCGATGCTCAGTTTGGGTTCCGCCAGGACTACTCGGCTCCAGACCTCATTACAGCCTTGGTCCAAACATGGACATAAGAGCTGAATTCCAGAGGTGAAGTGAGAGTGACAGCCCTTGACATCAAGGCATTATTTGACTGAGTGTGGCACCAAGGAACCCTAGTAAATTTGAAGTCAATGTGAATCAGGGGGAAAACACTCCAGTGGCTGGAGTCATACCTAGCACAAAGGATGATGGTAGTGGTTGTTGGAGGCCAATCATCTCAGCCCCAGGACATTGCTGCAGGACTTCCTCAGGGCAGTGTCCTAGGCCCAATCGTCTTCAGCTGCTTCATCAATGACCTTCCCTCCATCATAAGGTCAGAAATGGGGATGTTCGCTGATGATTGCACAGTGTTCTGTTCCATTCACAACCCCTCAAATAATGAAGCAGTCCGTGCCCGCATGCAGCAAGACCTGGACAACATCCAGGCTTGGGCTCATAAGTGGCATGTAACATTTGCGCCAGACAAGTGCCAGGCAATGACCATCTCCAACAAGAGAGAGTCTAACCACCTCCCCTTGATTTTCAACGGAATTACCATCACCAAATCCCCCACCATCAACATCCTGGGGGTCACCATTGACTAGAAACTTAACTGAACCAGCCGCATAAAAACTGTGGCTACAAGAGCAGGTCAGAAGCTGGGTATTCTGCGGTGAGTGACTCACCTCCTGACTTCACAAAGCCTTTCCACCACCTACAGGGCACAAGTCTGGAGTGTGAAGGAATACTCTCCACTTGCCTGGATGAGTGCAGCTCCAACAACGCTCAAGAAGCTCGTCACCATTCAGGACAAAGCAGCTTGCTTGATTGGCACCCTATCTACCACCCTAAACATTCACTCCCTTCACCACCGGCGCACCGTGGCTGCAGCGTGTACCATCCACTGCAGCAACCCGCCAAGGCTTCTTCGACAGTTCCTCCCAAACCCACGACCTCTATCACCTAGAAGGACAAGGGCAGCAGGCACATGGGAACAACACCACCTGCACGTTCCCCTCCAAGTCACACACTATCCCAACTTGGAAATACATCACCGTTCCTTCATCGTCGCTGGGTCAAAATCCTGGAACACCCTACCTAACAGCACTGTGGGAGAACCTTCACCTCACGGACTGCAATGGCTCAAGAAGGCAGCTCATCACCACCTTCTCAAGGGCAATTAGGGATGGGCAATAAATGCTGGCCTTGACAGCGGCACCCACATCCCATGAACGAATAAAAAAAACCTCAGTGTAATATTTTGCATTTATCAGCGTTAAACTTAATTTGACGTGTTTTTCCAATTGCTGAACCAGTCAGCCTCCTTTGGCAAATATTTTCCTGCACCTTTTATGTCTACTGCTCTACTTATTTTTATATTGTCTGGAAATTTACTAGCTGAAACTTAATTTCAGTACTTGGGATGTTTATCTAAATTCGAAATGATAGGGGTTCAATCACGGGGGGTTGTTTTGACTTTGGACGTTAGTGTAAAACAGGCGATATCGATTCAGACACCAGTTTTGGTCCCCTCACATGATGGATGATACAAAGGCCATGGAAAAGGTTCAGAGGAAGGCCACAAGATTGATACTTAGTATCGGGAGGCTTTTCCTTTTGCAGAGGATCAGACCTCTGGAAGAGGTTGCTGGCTCAAGCAGGGAGTGTCGATTTGCTGCAAATGTTCAAAAGAGAGCTGGGCGAGTCCTGGCTGAGGCTGATAATCACTGTGAGCAAAAGGTAGGTGGGATGTTGGGTGATGTATCTCATGGTCACTGTGATCTCCCGGAACTTGTTTTGATCTTAGGAGCATGGGAACAGGAGTAGTCCATTTAGCCCCTCGAGCCTGTTCCACCATTCAATCAGATCATGGTTGATCTGTGACCTAACTCCATATACCCGCTGTAGCCCCATATCCCTTAATACCTTTGGTTAGCAAAAATCTATCAATCTCAGATTTAAGATTAACAATTGAGCGAGCATCAACTGCTGTTTGTGGAACAGAGTTCCAAACTTTTACCACCCTTTACGTGTAGAAGTGTTTCCTAACTTCAACCCTGAAAGCCCTGGCTCTAATTTTTAGGCTATGTCCCCTGGTCCTAGACTCCCCAACCAGCGGAAATAGTTTCTCTCTAACTACCTTATCAGTTCCCCTTAAGTAACAGGGGGGAATTTTCCTGAATTCTTATTCCCTGAATTGGCCTAGGACTTTTTAAAATCTGTTTTTATTTGCCTCTCCCAGGAGATTACGTGGCCATTGGTGGCTGGGAACACAATGATGTTTAATGGCAACATGGCTCTGTGAGACAGGCTTGATGGACCAGTTGGTCTTTTCCTGCCTGTCATTTATGCATGTTCATAATAACCAGAAAATTTGGAGCGCCCAAACTGGTGCAGTGACCTTTGTGCCTCATTCTCTGAGGTGTGGTGTTTCAGAAAATTTACCCTTCTTTTTCCTACTTTTTAAACCAGTGTCTTATCCAGTGCCATCTTCTAACCCCGATTCCTATGGCTTTTAATTTAATTTGAAGTCTTTCAAGTAGAATTTTGTCAAAAGGTTTCTGAAAATCTAAATAAACTATATTGCAGACAATGCTAATATTTATTGGTGACCCTTCCCCCTACACGGCTCCCTCATTCGTTCCACTCCCCTCCCATCCCCCCCCCCCCAACTTTGCACTGCCCTGAAGCTTCTGGATCTGGTTGTCTGCTGGTCATTGTCTCTCATGCAGAGTGTGTGGGAACTTCATTATGCAGATAAATTCAATCCATATAAGGGCAAAATGAGGCAGAATGAAGTTCCTGTTTTTCTGGTGAATGCAGAGCTTGCTTTCTCTAAATGAATGTTAAATGTCAGGGAGGATTCTCTTAAAGGCACACTGTTAACTCCCCCCTTCCCCCTTTCATTCATTCCCCCCCCCATTCCCCCCATCCCCCCCTGAAATTCATTTGCAAGATACGGAGAATGCTTTCATTGCACCAACACACAATTTCACTCAAGAGAATGATAAGAACAAAGAAGGCATGCCAACGAGATCAAATGGCAGCAGAAATGGACTGCCTGGGCCCACCATTATCCCAACAACCATATCCACAGGCCCAAGTACATCTATCTGGCAGGTGTTGGTTCAGCAGTTAGATCTGTTTTATCTGCTGCAAAAAAAATTCAGACAGCCTCCACCACAGAGATGGTACTGACAGCAATGTCAAACTCACCATGGCCCTCAACCTTTATGCCTCTAGCTCCTTGCAGGTTATCACAGAAGACATTTGCAGTATCAGCCAATTTCTAGTCTTTAGATCTATTAAATAGATGACTGATGCACTGTTTCACAGACCTATGCCTTCATCTCCTTTTCCACTGAACAGCAACAGCGGTATGACACAACAATCCAATTTCACTGCAGTATAGGATTTCCTAAAGTAAAAGGGTTACTGATGGCACCTGTAGGTACAATGCAATGGCCTCCATGAACAGAAAAGGTTTCTACTCCATCAGGGAATCAGGGAACAAATGAGGAAGAAGTTTTCTGGTACAAGGATGAGTGCTAAGATAAGTGTACAAATATTTTATATCTGTCTTCACAGTAGAAGATACAATAGTGGGGAACCATGGCTCTAATGAGAGGGAGGTACAAAAAGTAATTAAGATTACTAAAGAAAAAGTTTTAGATAAATTAACGGGACTAAAAGCCGACAAATCGCCTGGACTTAATAGCCTACATCCTCGGGTTTTAAAAAAGATGGCTGCAGCGATAGCGAATGCATTGGTTTTTATCTTCCAGAATTCCCTAGATTCTAGAACGGTCCCCATGGATTGGAAGGTAGCAAATGTAATCCCGCTATTCAAGAAAGGAAGGGGAGAAAAAACAGGGAACTACAGGCCAGTTAGCCTGACATCAGCAGTAGGGAAAATGCTAGAATCTATTATCAAGGAGGTAGTAACAGTGCTCTTGGAAAATCATAATACGATTAGGCAGAGTCAACACGGTTTTATGAACGGGAAATCATGTTTGACAAATCTATTAGAGTTTTTTGAGAGTGTATCTAGCAGGGTAGATAAAAGGGAATCAGTGGATGTAGTATATTTGGATTTTCAAAAGGCATTGGATAACGTGCCACATATGAGGTTGTTACACAAGATTAGGGCTCATAGCATTGGAGGGTAATATATTAGCATGGATTGAGGATTGGTTAATTGGACAGAAAACAGAGAAGGAATAAAGGTCACTTTCGTGTTGGCAGGTTGTAACTAGCAGGGTGCCGCAGGAATTGGTGCTTGATCCTCCGCTATTTACAATTTATCTTAATGACTTAGATGAAGGGACTGAGTGTAATGTATCCAAGTTTGCTGATGATACAAAGCTAGATGGAAAAGTAAGCTGTGAAGAGGACGCAAAGAGCCTGCAAAGGGATGTCGACAGGTTAAGTGAGAGGGCAAGAAGGTGGCAGACGGAGTATAATGTGGGGAAATGTGAGGTTATTCACTTTGATAGGAAAAATAGATAAAAAGAATATTTTTTAAATGGTGAGAAACTATTAAATGTTGGTGTTCAGACGGATTTGGGTGTTCTTGTACACGAAACACAGAAAGTTAAGATGCAAATACAGCAAGCAATTAGGAAGGCAAATGATATGTTGGCCTTTATTGCAAGGTAGTTGGAGTACAAGAGTAAGGAAGTCTTGTACAACTGTACAGGGCTTTGGTGAGACCACACCTGGAGTACTGTGTGCAGTTTTGGTCTCCTTACCTAAGGAAGGATATACTTGCTTTCGAGGCAGTGCAATGAAGGTTCACTAGCTTGATTCCTGGGATGAGAGAGTTGTCCTATAAGGAGAGATTGAGTAGAATGGGCCCATACTCTCTGGAGTTTAGAAGAATGAGAGGTTATCTCATTGAAACATACAAGATTCTAAGGGGGCTTGACAGGGTACATGCTGAGAGGATGTTTCACCTGGCTAGAGAGTCTAGAACTAGGGGGCATAGTCTCAAGATAAGGGATTGAACAATTAGGACTGAGATTAGGAGAAATTTCTTCACTCAAAGTGTCACGAATCTTTGGAATTCTCTACCCCAGAGGGCTATGGATGCTCAGTCGTTGAGTATATTCAAGACTGAGATTGATAGATTTTTGGACTCTGATGGAATCAAGGGATGTGGAGATCGGGTGAAAAATGCTAAAAATGAAAATCCCAACCGAGGAATTTTTAGTTTTTCAGAAAGAGGGATTTAATAAAGTGTGTGGGAATCTAGATTTGGGACCTCCATTGGGAATGGGAATGTGAGGGCTCAGAGGGAGGCAAATGAGGCACAGAGTTTTCCTTCGCGCAGCTCCTACTCTCACTGGGAGCCATTCCCAACTTACCTCCAGCACTGGTTTGGGAGTGACCCAGAAGCATCCGTTTGGAATAGCTCTGCTCATCAGCACCATACTTTTCCCAAGCAGGCAAGATTCCCATTACTTTTGTCAGTTGAATATCTGACATACATGGAAAGTCATCACTGCATTTAAGCCAAACTACTGAGAAATCCATGTAAGTAGAGCTTCTTTCTCCCTGATATGGAGTGCACCTTCCTTCCTCACAGATACACACAGCACCTATTTAATCCCAGAGGAATTGGGCACGAGTATTTCTATGATGACCAAAGGCAGAATTAAGATGGAGTTACAAATTCAGATACCTTCTTGGGTTCACTGGTGTCAGTTGCTCCGGTAAATGGAACCCAATGTCATAATGCAAGGTAATCCAAGGGTATAACAATAGTATTCCCTTGTAATCTAAACTGGATAGTCATGCATCTTGCATGCATGCCCATGTGCCTCTCCAATCTTTTTGAAGGTGGACCAAGAAAATACTTAGTAAGGTGAGGCCGGATCTGAATTGTTAAGCTGCTGTATTCCATAGCAAGTGAACATACAGAACAACAGTTAGTACATACAGAACAACAATCAGTACAACTTGTGTTTGTGTAATAATATAAAATGTAATTATATATTATTACACAAACATATAATTACATTTTATATTATTACACAAACACAAGTTGTTGTGTAATAATTTTATATTATTACACAAACATATATATATATATATATATATATATATATATAATGAACACACTACACTACCCCACATCAGTGGGTTGTCTTGCTTCACTTAAAAATAAATAACTGCTAACAATTCTGCTGCATTATCCTTCTGAGCCTGGCAAAAACGTGCCTTCACAGCTTTTTGTTTTAAAAAACCTGACTGACCTCGAAGCCTTTGCTGACCTGACTGACTGCTTGTATTTCTGTCTCTGTTCTTTTTAATCTCCCTGTGCCAGATTACCCTTGCCAAATACCTAGGACCAGAGGTCTGCAAACACAATGGGTGTGAGGTGGTTATCTTGCAGACTTCAGGGAAAATTAGTATTTTAGCCACCTTTCTTCTCAGCGCCTTTTTTAAAAAAAAAGCATTGTGTGAATTCACTTTGCTTTAAAGCACAACGCTTAAATGTAATTATTGTCCCAAATGATTTCTGCAGTCAAAACGTTTCCAAAAGATAACAGATTGCTTGGCCTCTAAAATGTCTAAAAATAATTTTATAATAGAGTTTTCTGTAAAATAAAAGAGCGAAAATATAAAAGTAAATTTTGCAATTTCGTGACCCTGCCAAGAATGCATTTTCAGAATTTGTATTTGAAGCTCGGTGAACCCTGCAAGATTTTCTTTTCATCAAAAAATATATTAGCCTATGCTAATTCTATAAATTCTTAATATGCACTCATGGTAAGCAAAACCCTACATCATGAATACACATTTGTAAAATTAACCCTATAATCTACAGAAGTGGGATATATTACAATCCTTTTTTATTCTGTAGATTAGTGGTTGAATGAAGGAACTCTTATGTTACATATCAGTATAGATTAAAATGTCTTCGTATATCCATCACACCCCAGGTATTACAGTTCAAATGTCACGTTCTTGAAATCACAGTATAGATGTCAAACCTCAGCCAGATGTGGCACTCCAGATGTCACATTATGTTACAGGTGCAAAACAATCTCTAAAAAAAGAAACCCTGTCATTTCTTTCTGGAGCCTGATCTTTCTAAGCAATTCACTAACCCTTAGTTTATCTGAGTAACTACAAGCATCTACAATAGCCTGTATTCTCCCAGGGAGTAGTTAAGCCTTGCTCTTTAAGGGACAGGCCAGGTGTTAATAGCTAACCATCACAACTGTGCTTCAGGCCCCATGCTATCTGTGAGCAATGGCATGAGAGATTCACTAGTATTTTTCACATAAGTAGAGTTAACAGTGATATTTATGTTTCAACATTAATAATTGGACAAATCCAACCTTCAACCCAAAGCAACAATATTTTACTCCTGTGTTATAAACAGTGAACCCGCAGAAATGCTGCCATTATAAAGAACGAGCTTGCATGTCTTTAGTACCTTTCATGACATCCCAAAGCAATTCCCAGCCAATTAATTACTTTTGAAGTGCAGTAACTGTTATTACGTAGGCTGGCACAGAAGCAAATTTACACACCGTATGGTCCCATAAACCACAATAAGATGAATGACCAATCTCTTTTAATGGGTGTTGGCTGAGGGATAATTGTTGGCTCAGAGGCAAGAATGGTACCATTGAGCCACGTCTGCCATATTGAAATGGTAAGCACCAAGCCCACTAGTTTGCACACAACAGTAAATTGTAATTAAAAATTAAGGCAATTTGGAAACTTGCCCCCATTTTCTTTGTGCGAGGGGCAGTTTATTCATTTCAGAGCAAGAACTAAAAATCTCATTCGAAACTGCCATGCATTGCAATGATCTGTCCCAGTAAGAGATCTCCTTGAGAAAAGTTGCTGGTGTCGGAGCAAAATATTCCACTGCTGCATGCAGTAGATGTGAAATTTCAAACAATGTCAGAACTCAATGGAATAAACATTAAGCTCAAAATACCGACAATGACCTTTATTCAAACTCAAGTAATCGTACAGAGACAGAAAAGGAAGCAGCAGCCCTGAATTGTAATGTATGTCACTCGACTTCTAAAACCATTTACAACAAAAAAATTCCCAATGACAGTACTGTCTAAATATCTATTTTAAACTGTCAACTGGGAACTCAATGTAATGCTTAATGGGCAAACGTATTCTGCAGTCATTTCTGTATCTTTATACTGTCACTGTATAGTTTTAATATCTTTTTAAACTCAGGCACTCCATCAAAGGTGATGAGTACCGATTGTACCGATGTGATTCTGAATGAAAAATAAACCTTAAAAAATGAATGGATTTGGAGGTGGAGAGCAGTTCTGTAAGTGGCCAATATCATTAATGTGTGGGCTGCATGGACTCCAGTCTTCCCAGGCATTGCATGACACTGCAACACAGGGGTGTTCAACCTGCAGCCCTAGGGCCATATGATCTGATAGCTCTGGTAGTCCAGCCCTCAAAGCCTAAACACCTCAGCCCTTTTTGTGCTTATGTTTCTCATTCACTGCTTTGTCTTCTTTGAACATTGGTGAGCCTGGAAGTTTGGAAATTGCTGTTTTTAGTGCTGCTGCCTTATTAATGGATAAATCCTCAATCATATCATCAAGACCTGTTAGTATCGGCAACTTGAAATATATGGCGACTTGGATTTAAACTGTATATCTAGCCTTCTGATATGAACTTATGCAGCCCATGTATATAAAATACTTGGGCACCCACTGCTGTATCAGTATTAACAGGTACACTGCTTCATTCATCACTCCGATTAACCTGAATGAGGATGGATCAGGGAAATGGGCTGTGATAAAGAATTTAATTTCAAAATTATTTTTAAAACTATTTTTGTAGAGTGGAAAGTGAGGCTATATCCAATATTCATCTAAGCTGCCTGAGACGACTAATGAAGATCAGATGGGAAGAACCCTGACACCGAAGTTCTTAAAAAAAAAACTGAGATGCCAAGCATAGATACTCTGATCGTTAAGGCGTGGCTATGATGGTCCGGTCATGTGGTGCGAATGTCTGATGAACGAATCTCAAAGAAGATCTTTGCACCCCGCCAGTGGAGTAGGTGGGGTCAGTAGGAGGTCACCTCATTTGCCACTACAGCTGCACCTCCAGCACCTGCCAGCCCCACTCCAGCAAACTCTGGCATTTGCTGACATACAAGGAAGGGCGGAAGGAGTGTTTTCCCACACTCTCCCTGAAGAAATAATTTCTGCACCTCCCTTAGCCTCTTTTTTTAAGGGTGCCAAAATTAAAAATGATTTTACTTTTAAAAAAATTCTCCTGATCTTCGGTTGCCCAGACGACTTCCCTGCCTACTTGTGTTCATCTGGAGGATGGGATTCCTCGTCTCACTGGGTGTACTGTCCTCTAATCTTCCGCCTGGCCTTTGACAGGCAGGGACCAAGGAAACTTCCGGCCTGGAAGTCTGCACCCCCAACCCTGTTTCCAGCTCTGCTCCCTTTGCATCACTGGCCTTGTGATGCCAGCAAAGGCCAGAACCCAGGATATCCAACTCCTGGACTATTCTGTGACCCTTCTGCCACACCTCCGCCAGAGTTACAGCAGAAGTGTTCCAACAAGTGATGGGATCTCCTTCCTGGGGCTAGGGCAGGTGGGGGTTCCAGGAATTTTGGGACCAATATTCAGACCAGAGGATGGCAGAGTGCCAAGAAGAAAGATGAGTCACTGGAGGCGATTCTATGATCAGGCATTTCCAGCAGAAAATGGTGCTCACAGGGAATGCATCTCAAGAAATTTGAAGTGCCAGATTGTGGAATCACCCCAATGATTCCTTAAGCTTACATTGAGCTCAGTTGGAACAGCATGCAGGGGAGATCACACGATGAGCAGCAAATATAAGGGGTAAATGCAGGGGAACTAAAGTCCTAACACGGGGCCTCGCCGGACTGGAATGTGGGCCAGGAATAGATCATAACTATAACAGCAGTTCTCCAACTCATATTTATAATTAATTTCTGTCACTCTCACATTACTGAAAGGCCAGGATGACTTTCTGGACCCATGTAAACCCCTGCTTCCATTGGCCACGTTTATTAGTCACTACTGACTTTGCTTTGACAGTTGATTTCACTGCCACACTTTATAGTGAAAACAAAGTCAAAATCGTTATCTTCGGTTGGAAACCCATCAGAAAGGTAGGGTTCGTTCAATTCGGGTTCTGTGCAGTCAGATTCATTCTAGTGGAAATCAACAGTTGAATCATGTATCGAGTTTTATGTTGATTCAGCTCTTGTGTCCTGCTATAATGTAGAACTAGAGGCTTGTAGGTTTTAAAATCTATAGTTTTAAGTAAATTTTATGTTCATCGAAGCGAGGATTGCCAGTACTAGGGACTGAAAGACTTTTCCACTTCTGACACCAATTTCACAATTGCCTGTTATCAGTGGGCAGCTTTTCCCAGCCGTCTGCCATTCTTATCAGGATATCGGGAAGAGGAGTGGGGGGCTGGGGGGGCGGGGTGGTGACGCTCATAATTTTCCATCCTTGCCTATCTGTGACATGCACTGGTAAAATTAGCCCTCTAGTATTACATAAGAGCGTAAGAAATAAGAGCAGGAGTAGGCCATAAGGCCCCTCGAGCCTGCTCCACCATTCAATAAGATCATGGCTGATCTTCGACCTCAACTCCACTTTCCTGCCCTATCTCCATATCCCTTGATTCCATTAGTGCCCAAAAATCTATCTATCTCAGTCTTTAATATACTCAACAACTCAGCATCCACAGCCCTCTGGGGTAGAGAATTTCAAAGATTCACAACCCTCTGAGTGAAGAAACTTTTCCTCATCTCAGTCCTAAATGGCCGACCTCTTATCTTGAGACTTTGTCCCCTAGTTCAGCCAGGGGAAACAGCCTCTCACCATCTACCCTCTCAAGCCCTCTAAGAGCTTTACACGTTTCAATGAGATCACCTCTCATTCTTCTAAACTCCAGAGAATATAGACCCATTCTACTCAATCTCTCCTCATAGGACAACCCTCTCATCCCAGGAATCAATCTGGTGAACCTCCATTGCACCCCCTCTAAGGCAAGTATATCCTTCCTTAGGTAAGGAGACCAAAACTGTACACAGTACCCCAGGCGTGGTCTCACCAGAGCCCTATATAATTGCAGCAAGACCTCCTTACTCTCATACTCCAACCTCCTTGCAATAGAGGTTAACATACCATTTGCCTTCCTAATTGCTGGCTGTACTGCATGTTAACTTTCTGTGATTTGTGAACAAGGACACCCAAATCCCTCTGAATATCTACATTTCTTAATCTCTCACCTTTTAAAAAATGTTCTCCTTTTCTACTCTTCCTTCCAAAGTGGATAATTTCACATTTCCCCACATTATACTCCATATGCCACCTTCTCGCCCACTTACTTAACGTGTCTATATCCCTTTCCAGCCTCTTTGGGGGAAAAAGATGATAGGGGCCGTTTTTGGACACGGGTAGCGCGATGCACTAGTACCCCGTGCCCAATGGCCCCTGCGCAGGCAAGATGCAAGTTTGGACCCACCAGAGCACTTACCTGCAATCAGCGTTCCTTTCCAGGCCTTGCATGTGGAATCAATGTAATTTGCACTTTCCACCATCAGAGGGAGTGCAATCTCTTAAAGGGAGAATGTTTCTTAGAAATCTCTTAAAGGTAGCTGGTACCTATTATTTGCTGAAAATAACAGTCTACTGTCTGCACGGAGTCTGAATGGATATCAGACATCGCACACATAAAACACAGATGCAGGTCCCATCCGTATGTTTACACACTGATGAGTTATGTTAAAACAATGAATAAAGGTTGCGCACTACTAAATCCCACATCCTCCAATCTGCGCGCCAGACCTCACCAATCTGCCGATTTGAATTGGTACCAGGCCTGCGAGAGTGCGTACACCAAGGATCTCTGCTGATGCACTAGAGACCTTGGGTGAAAGAGGTGGACAGAAGGAGGGATATCCTATATCCGGGGGGGGGGGGGGGGGAATGCAGGGGGGGCAATAGGCCCTCCAAACATATGCTCAAAAGGCAGTGGGAGGCAACGGGGGATGAAGTCAATGCCAGGTGCACAGCATCATGAACATGGATGCAGTGCAGGAAGAAGTTCAATGCTTTGACATGAGTGGTCAAGGTGAGTGAGGTCAACTGTCAAGTGGTGTCTTCTACCAACTGCACCATGCACTACAACCCCCACATACCAATAAACTCTTCCCATCAGATGCTTCCTCTCACCCCTACACATTACCACTGTTCAAGCCACCAACCCACAACTCAGAGGCCACACACATTGGCAGCTATTCAACAATGACAGGCACATTACCCAGACACACGTCCCGCTTTCTTGCAGGAGAAGGTGGCGCATATCAAAAGGCAGCAAGTGGCAGTGACATTTAGCCCCTCGAGCCTGTTCCACCATTCAATGAGATCATGGTGGACCTGTGACCTAACTCCATATACCCGCCTTAGCCCCATATCCCTTGGTTCACAGAAATCTATCAATCTCAGATTTAACATTCACAAGTGAGCTGGCATCACCTGCCATCTGCAGAAGAGCGATCCAAACATCCCCCACCCTTTGCATGTAAAAACATTTCCTAACTTCACACCTGCACGTCCTGGCTCTAAATGTTAGGCTATATCCCCATGTCCTAGTATTGAAGTCTAGGAGACCTCCAAAAGCAGTTACAAATATCTCGGCAGCCAGAAGCAATAATCCAGCCACTAACCTGTAAATCCTGCATGGTCCCTTTAAATAGCGCTGATGGGGGGGTCCTCCAGGCATTCTAAGACACGTTCAGGTGGTCGGGGTTAAGGCTGTGCACTGAGTTGAGCAATAAGTCCCAAAATGGTGTCTATCACTTTAAATCAGCGTTGAACACTGATTGAAGCCATTTTCTCCCTACTTTACATGATTCCAGCGTTCGTTATTTGCGCCTGCACTAATTGCACCAGCGCATGTCCGGCTGGAAATGTGTGCAGTCTTCCTGCCCGCCATTTTGGGGCCTTAGTAGCGCCTGAAAAACTGGTACTGCACGGACCAATTTCTAGACCTATTGAGTCTGGCTGTCGTGTCAATAAGGAAAGTGGTTAAACAAAAGCTTATTGTGTTTGTATGTAATAAACTAATTTAATTAATCTGAGTTTACGCTGTCCATTATGCAGTGCAAGTTTAAATATAATTCCATATAAACAGTATCATCAATAATTCTAGGAGCCAGCATCATCTCTCTGTAAATAAGGGATTAGAGATAAAATTGGAAACTGACATAGTGAATAGCCTGTGCTGAGTAAAGACAGGTGAAAATCATTTCTCTCATGAAGATTTGTACACTGGTTATTATATAAAAAAACAGCACGTTGATTGTAGCTACATACAGATTTGCGATTACGAGCTTGATCCTGGGTCACGCGGAACACATTGTAAATCCAACACTTAGTTACCATTGTGCCAGTTAGCAAACAGCTGACTGGAATGGAAAGAGCCATCACAAAGGTTCAGAAAGTAATAAAAGATTATATTGGCTAGCAGCTGATGTCAGTTTGGCTCAGTGGTAATTTCTGAATCAGAAGATTGTGGGTTCGAGCCACACTTCAGGCCTCGACTGTGTCATCTAGGCTGATAATTCAGTGCTGCACTGTCAGTGCTGTTTTTCAAATGAGGCATTAAACTGAACCCCCTGCTGTCTGCTTAGGTAGATATAAAAGATCCACTGACACGATTTGAAGAAGAGCAAGGCAGATCTCACAGCTTTCTGGCTAACTGTTAACCAACACCACAAAAAAACAGATTAACTGGTCATTCATCTTGTCGCTGTTTGTGGGACTTTGCTGCACACAAATTGGCTGCTGCTTTTCTCTACAAAACAGCAGTGACTACGTTTTACAACCAAATAATTACTTTCAGTGTAGTTGCTGCTGTTTTATTCTCAGGATCTGCCCGAGCACATTACAACCAACATAATGCTTCATTGTGCAGTGTTGGAGTGCAAACTAATCTGCCTTGATGGTGTAGAGAGTGCATGTGTGCATGCGTGTGTGTGTGCACACGAGTGTGTGTATATGAATGTGTGTGCATGTATATGTGTGTGTATATGTGCCAGCATCTACAGTCACAGGGTCGTATGTACACAGACAACACCCAGCTCTACCTCTCTACACTTCTCTCAATCCTGCGCCTGTCTGATGTCAATCTGTGGGGGAATCACAACTTCCTGCAGCTGAATATAGGAAGATTGAAACCAGTGTTATCAGTGCTCATCATAAAATCCACCCCTCCCTGGCTAATTACTCAGTCTGAACAAAACCATGCACAGGCTCAGCATTGTGCTCAACCCTGAGCTCAATTTCAAACCCCACATCCTGTCCACCACGAATTTGCTTACTTTCAACTCTGCAACACTGCCCATCTCTGCCTCTACCTCAGCCCCATTGCCATTGAAACACTTATCTATGTTTTTATTAACTCCAGACTCGATTCTCTCCTTGCTGGCCTTCCACCCTCCACAAACTCCAACTTGTCCAAAACACAGTAGTCCATGTCCTGACCCACGCTAAATCCAACTCACCCATCACCCCCAACCTAGTAGACCTACACTGGCTCCCTGTCCATGAAAACATCCAATTTAAAATCCTTGTCCTCATCTTCAAATAACTCCACGGCCTCGTTCCTCCTTAACTCTGCAACCTTGTCCAGCCATCTGCACAACCCCCCCATCCCATTTGTGGGCAGAGCCTTCAATTGCCTCAGTACTACTCTCTGGAACTCCCTCCCTAAACCCCTCTGCCTCGCTTTTCAAAAACCTTCTCAAAACCCATCTTTTTGAGTTAGTTTTCAGGCACTTCTCCCCTTATTCTTTCTCTGTAAAACACTATGGGACTTTTTAATGTTAAAGGAATTATATACATGCAAGTTTTTTTTGTATTTGGGAGGGGGCAATTCTTGGTATTCCAGTGATGGAATATAAACTCATTTTCCTGTGTGGGGGGTTTGACTCCCGCTGGTCTGTTGTGGAGCATTTGCTCATTTTTTCATTAGTAGTGCTGGAAAATTGATTGGTTATCAGTGTCCAACTCTTGGCAGCTTAAAAGCTCAGTATGTATTTTCTCCAGCTGTGAAGTGGAGGCTGGTTTTTGTGTAAATAAGAAGTTGCAAAAGCTCAAAGGAAGCAGGAAGCATGTCTCAATTATTATTAGTAAATAACTTCACCTCGCTGAATGGACCCTTCAATTAATGTAATCTAGCTCACTTGCTATGGAAAATTATCCCACTCATTGGAGGGAATTTTAACCCCTCCAGGACGGGCGGCACAGTGCTGGAGGGTTTAAATTCTTAAAAATGGGAATCCGACCCCAACCCGCTGTGAACACGCCCACTTCCGGTTTAACCGCGGTGGGTTGGGGGTGTGGGGAGTGTCCCATTCTCGAGAGGCGGGTCAGTAATTATAATATTTAAATAAGGCTGCGTGCCTCAGATTTCAGCAGCCATTTGGATTTAACGCCTCCAGCACGGGAGACCTGGCAGCTAAAGAGAGACGAGAATCGCCGGATCCAGCAGGTTAGTGCTTTTCCAGCACTGCTTGTGGGCCAGGAGTTTTATAAATTGGATAACCAAGTGGTGAAGGATAGAATACTGGAGCCTGGTCTTCAGTTGCTTCCAAGCCTTTATTCACACAGAGATTCCCCTTACACACACACACACACACACACACCACACGCTAGACAAGCTCTCATATAAAAAGAGTACAAGATACACACTGAATACAATTAACATTAATTGATATAAATCACATGATACAATTAACAAGGAGGAGCAGGGATGCTTCCCCCCATCCCTTCAAGCAAACCTGCCGCGATCGGCCAATCCCCCGTGATCCGACGTCTCCCCGCCGTGATTTCCAGACCCCCCCCATGTTCAGCCGATCGCCCACGATCCGATGTCTCCCCCCCCCCACCCCACCGCAATCTCTAACAACCCCCTATGATCTCCCACCTCCACCCCCAGGATTTCTCCCTCCTCCCCAGTCCCTGGCTGCGGCCTCCTACCATAGGCCTTCCTCCCCGCCAGCCAGCCACTCTCTCAATCTGGCCAGTTGCTGGGCAGGAATCTGAGAAAAAAAATTCTAATGAGGTCCTGCCGTTAAATTCAGCAGGACCTCTGCCTTTCCCATATTTCTGGGTTTCCCGGTCGCTGACCGGTGACCCCGCCCCCTTCCGTAAATATTGGGGCCATTATGACAGATAACACTTTACCCAAGTGCTTCGTGATCAATTAATTACTTTTAAGCACTGTTGTTATGTACGATAAATATGGCAGGCAAATTGCACACAGCAAGATCTCAAAAAAAGCAATGAGATAAATGACTAGTTAATCTGTTTTTGGTAGCGTTGGTTGAGGGAGGTGCGTTCGCTGGGACACTATGAGAATTGAGTGTTTTTTCAGACATAACACCCCAGCACTCCTTCAGTACTGCCTAGATTATTTGCTCAAAGTCCTGGATTGGGGCTTGAACCCACAAATTTCTAGCGCAGCGGTGAGAGTGCTACCAAATGAGCCAAGCTGATACTTGGGGTGGGTGAGCTCCAAGTACATGTCAGCATCAAGGAAGCTTGCCCACTGTCAACACATAACAGAAAAGCACGGTGTATTTTCCATGATTTTCCAATAAATACCACCAGGAGGCAAAGTTGCCTCTCACCAGCGCATGCTCAGAAAGAGACCCCTTTACCTCATCAAAAGGTGACTAAAAAAAGTCTTGTGGAATTGGAATTTAAGCACTTTATTTTACTTGCGGGTTGGCCATTAGCGGAATAATGTCATTCTCAGGATTGCAGATTTCCAGGGTTTTAGTTCTGAGAAAGGCCTGCCTTAAATCAAATGGAAAGTATCATACTGATAGGTCACCAAGGCTTGTAATAGTTAGGGATGCAGCCTGAAATCAATGATATAGATTGAGGTCAGGCTTCATTATGATGAAAAAATTGGAGTTGAGCTGATCATCCTAGCTATTTCACCAAAACATCGGAAAGATGAATTCTTTCTCCAGGTAACAGAGCGCATTAGTCAAGGCTCAGTAAATTTTCAAACTTAAAGGCAATTTAGTCGCAGTGTATTTATTCCTGTTGTCACAGAAACAGCATTGGAAAATCTTGACCTTTGTCTGTGCAACTGAGCAAGTTTTGCTTGTTAAGTATCCATTTTAACAGCCTGGTCTCACTGTCTGCCGGTCAGTTGCCTGCTCATAACGGATGTCCAGAGGCAGCATGCCAGCTTGCGGCCTGCAAAAATTGGGCAGCTCAGAGGCCGCTGGGGGATGTTTGGGCGGGTTTTACTGAGTTGAAAGGGGGGGGATAACCTGGGGCAGCAGCGGCCCAAACTGTCACTGTGGGGCCCAGACGAGAACTCCTGCTCCTCCTAGCCCCACAAAGATGAATTTTAAACTTAACTGATTTGTTATGTATGGTAAAGTGCTGAGTGCCAGCCAGATTTTACTGAGCTGAGGGTCCACCTAGTTGGCAGTTAAAATTGCATTGGGATCCTAATGATATCATAGGACCCCAATTTACATTTATCCATGAGGCTCCGTCTGAGTGAGGCGGGCACCTCAAACGCCCAAGAAAACAGAGGAGTTAAAATGGCCATGAGGCGGGAAACAAGGAGCAAGTGCATTGATTGAATTTTGCTCATGTTCTGCCACAGGGTGAAGAGAGTTAAAATTCCCCCTAGGAATTCAAGCATCTTCAAATTCAGCCTGGGTAGCAGCAGTGAGGCCAATTATCCGGTTGGTTCTGGGGTGCAAAGCAGAGGAAAAAGAGACGGAGACCTGTGATGTCAGATCCCCACCTTCTTTGCATTTTCCGGAAATTACCAGGGTTTCCCTGGAGGGGAGCAGAATTCAAATCCCATTTTAATGAGGTGGGAGGGACTTAATAGTCCCTCCTGTTTCCTGTATCTATGCCATGTAGGCATTCATATGGAGATGTGCCGAGGAAAATTGGGCTTTAGACCTTGCATCCAGCGCAGCTCGAATAGCAGGGCCCGAATGCCAAATGTTGGAGCCGGCAGGGGTAAGTGCCGCCTTTTTTAGCACCAGCAAGAAGAAGACCGTGACTGAAGGCCTTCTGGTTGCTGTTTTTTGGGCAGCAGCCAGAAGGCCCCTGCATCCTATGGCCATTAGAGATAGGGTTAAGCTTAGGCTTAAAGAGCTGAGTGTATTTACTTTAGTGCAACGTACACTTAGAGGCAACCTGATAAAGGTTTATAAAATAATGAAAGGGCTGGATTGCGTACTTAGTGATTGATTATTTCAGTTTGACAGATTGGGAAGGGCCAAAGGATCTTGCATTTAAACTACGCAAGAGTAGGAAATAGATGTTAGGTGTTTCTTCTTTTCCCAGAAAGGAGCGAGCCTCTGGAATGCATTGCCAGCTGTGCGGTGTGTGCTGGCTCTCTGCACACCTCCAAAAAAGAGCTGGACCGGTTCTTGGCTGGAGCAGAGATCACATCATATAAAAGGTAAGTGGTTTAACAGTTAACACACGCATAGTCAATGTGATCTCCTGGACTGAATTCAACCGCTCGGCAGGGGGGGGGGGGGGGGGGTCTGAGAGGAATTTTCCAGATTTTTTCCCCCTTTTTGGCCATGGGTGATTTGCCCCTCCCAGGAGATTACATGGCCTGAAGGTGTAGGTAGTGTCTAGTCATGATGCTCCAGGGATTATGAGTGCGGAGCAGCTGGTCTTTTCCTGCTGTTCACTTTCGTATGTTCGTTTTACTGCTGATGCAGGCCTCTCAGCAATTGATTCTCCTCCTACTTCCAGGCACAGAGCCCGACCAGGGGAAGATCTACACTGGGTGGGGGGGGGGGGGAGATGTCTGGCTAATGTAGGTAACCTGAACCCAGAAATTCTGTTGTCGGGCACGAGCTCACTTTGGGCATGTTTTGCCTGAGTAGCAACCAGGCAGACGGGAGGACAAAAATCACCTCAGTAATTGAACTGTATTGCAGTGTTGGTGTAAGAATTTGTCAATCATGGGGGTAGATTTTAATTATTGGGCGGCCGATCGCTGATGGGAGGCCCGGTCCATTTTGGGGGCCGGACCTCACTACCATGCTGCCAACGGGCTGCAGGTGCCAAGTGGGCATGCCACTGCAGCTCACTGGCTCCGGGCCCAGAGGCCAACCTGGCTGGCGATAGGGTAAGTCTGGGGGTGGGCGTTCGTGGGAGTGAAGGCCATGTTGATTCGATGGAGTCCAGAGGAGTGGTCCTACTCCTCCTGGCCCCACAAAAATAATTTAAAACTTACATTTTTGACTCCCCTTCAGCGGGACCGCCAGGTGAAACTGGGCTGAGTGTGCACAGCGCATGCCCTACCCAGTCGTGTACCAAAATGACAATTAGTGTCCTATGTACAATTCGCATAGGAAGAGGGCCAACCAGCCGAATCAGGCAGGCGCTCCAACTGCCAAGTGGTAAGTCCTTCCAAAGGTGGCGCAAACAGGATCGGGAGTGGAGTAACGAGGCAGTAAGCTTTCCTCCACCGTTTTAGGGGTGCTACCACTCATTTCCACCCAGTGGCGCCAGTGAAAATCTCCCTCATGGTAGTCTATCACAAATCCAAGAAAACAAGAAATAATGATCTTTGACTGCAGTAACACACTTCACACAATTCGTTTAATTACTTGGTCATTCGTTGTTTGGATAATTGTTATAAATCTATGAAAAAAAAGGAAAATACAGTTCCCTGAATGATTTGAGTGGTGTCATCATTCCATGGGATGATCTATCCAGTATCAGGTGAAAAAGTGTGCTGAAATGTTCAACTTTTAATGGAATTTCCCCACCTTCAAATATTGCCAGAACTAATTGTCAATTTTATGCTAAGTAAACCCAGCCTTGGTATCAGAATGCAATCCAAGACTTTTATTGGAGGGAGGTTCTGAATAAAGCTCACCACTTCTAGACTATTAAATGTTAATCTAACTGCAGCGATGACAAGGCATGCCATCTCTCATTGGAACTATTGCAGGAGGTTTCAACAAATTACTTCCTGCCTCCAACTACCCTGCCCCGACATTCCCGCCATTGGTCATCCTCGCAGTGCACTGCTTTCCCACACCAATTGGAGAGCAGTCAGACTCTTCATTTTTTGATTGGATGATTCTTGAGTGTCAGTCAAACACCCTTTTTCACCCCTCTCCATTATTTTTATAACTAATAAGCTAAAATGCTCAAAGAAAATAAAAAAATACACAATTTGTTTTAATGACCCTATGATTTTTCTCCCAGGTTGCTTGCAGTAGTGTCTGGACAATTAATTTATGATTCTTGGAGACTCCGGGACAATCTGGGAGGATTGGCAACCCGAGTGATGACCTGGACCCTGTTGACATTAATTTCCTGAATTGAACTGTGTAATGTCATAGAGTCGGCACTGGGGAGAACCAACAATAACGGATAGCACTAGTGGACACTTAGAAAGGTATGAGCTAATCAAGGAGAGTCACCACAGATTTGTAAAGGGCAGTTTGTGCTTCCCTAATTTAATTGAACTGTTCCAGGAAATTACTGAGAGTATAAACAAAGACAGTGCAGTGGATACATATTTTGACTTTCACAGTGTTTTAGAAAATTAAAGAGAGAAAATCTTCTGAAGGGCAATGTTTTGGGGCAAGTTCCAGCCAATATTATTTTAAGGCCGGTGTTAACCCATTTATTTTAAATACACAGTTCAAATGGCTGCTGTTTTACTGAGTCCATGATGGTAGATGAGTATTCATGGTACTATCATATTTATCTTAACGAAAAAGAGGAATCTCTCATGATTTGGTTTCTCTCACTGTTTGGATATGTACTGTTTTCATAGATCACTATGTAAACAGTTTGTCGTCTGTGTGAACAAGTTACAGAGAATTAGGAATGCCTTGCTTTGCTTAGTGTCAGATTTTCAGGTATCTAATTAGGATTGTATGTTATAAATCAGATTGCTTAAATAGTGACTGATTTCTCCAGGTGGTAAAATACTTGAAAAGGACCATTGCTCATGTGATGCGTTATATTACTGAACACTAGATATAGGGTAGAAATTCCTGCCAGCCAAAACTGGGTGAACTGAGCTGCAAAAATCTCAAGTCATGGAATTAACTGCCCACTTTGTGCTGTGTGCAAGACTCCCGATCAGGTTGTGCACTGGCAATGTTCCTTCTCGCTCAGAGTGTGCAAGAGCTTCATTAGACAGCCAATTCAGGGCACAGTGAGCAAGCCGACCTTTTATCTGTTTTCCCACCCAAAGCCAAGCTCATCCATTTAAAATGTACGCTAAAGACTAGCAAGGTTATCATCAGACAGAAAGGGATCTCTTAAAGGCATACTGTTGTTTTGTTTCCCTACCAGACATGGGAATTGTTTGCAATGCTTCCTTATCTCAGGAATTCACACACGAACACAGAAGATAGGCCAGGGAGATCACATGGCAGCAAACCCAGACGTCCCTCATCTGCCATCATTCTACTAACTACTTAACCACTTGGGCAGCAAGTTTCCGCTCCTGCTCTGGTATCAACACTTGCTCCTCAGCAGCTGTGCCCTGTGACTCATCTGGTGCTATATCTGCAAGCTCACATCCTCCAGAGTGTGTTTTTTTTTATTTGTTCATGGGATGTGGGTGTCGCTGGCAAGGCCAGCATTTATTGCTCATCCCTAATTGCCGTTGAGAAGGTGGTGATGAGTTACCTTCTTGAACCGCTGCAGTCCATGTGGTGAAGGTTCTCCCACAGTGCTGTTAGGTAGGGAGTTCTAGGATTTTGACCCAGCGACGATGAAGGACCGGCGATATATTTCCAAGTCGGGATGGTGTGTGACTTGGAGGGGAACGTGCAGGTGGTGTTGTTCGCATGTGCCTGCTGCCCTTGTCCTTCTAGGTGGTAGAGGTCGCAGGTTTGGGCGGTGCTGCTGAAGAAGCCTTGGCGAGTTGCTGCATTGCAGCCACGGTGCACCGGTGGTGAAGGGAGTGAATGTTTAGGGTGGTGGACGGGGTGCCAATCAAGCGGGCTGCTTTGTCCTGGATGATATCGAACTTCTTGAGTGTTGTTGGAGCTGCACTCATCCAGGCAAATGGAGAGTATTCCATCACACTCCTGACTTGTGCCTTGTAGATGGTGGAAAGGTTTTGGGAAATCAGGAGATGAGTCACTCACCGCAGAATACCCAGCCTCTGACCTGCTCTTGTAGCCACAGTATTTATATGGCTGGTCCAGTTAAATTTCTGGTCAATGGTGACCCCCAGGATGTTGATGGTGGGGGATTCGGCAAAGGTAATGCCATTGAATGTCAAGGGGAGGTGGTTAGACACTCTCTTGTTGGAGATGGTCATTGCCTGGCACTTGTCTGGCACGAATGTTATTTGCCACTTATCAGCCCAAGCCTGGATGTTGTCCAGGTCTTGCTGCATGCGGGCACGGACTGCTTCATTATCTGAGGAGTTCCGAATGGAACTGAACACTGTGCAATCATCAGCAAACATCCCTATTTCTGACCGTATGATGGAGGGAAGGTCATTGATGAAGCAGCTGAAGATGGTTGAGCCTAAGACACTGCCCTGAGGAACTCCTGCAGCAATGTCCTGAGGCTGAGATGATTGGCCACCAACAACCACTACCATCTTCCTTTGTGCTTGGTATGACTCCAGCCACTGGAGAGTTTTCCCCCTGATTCCCATTGACTTCAATTTTACTAGGGCCCCTTGGGGCCACACTCGGTCAAATGCTGCCTTGATGTCAAGATCAAGGATGTGGAGCAATCATTGCCGAATGGATCACAGGGTGCTTGTTCCCTTGGGGACACTGACAGTGCTGGCAGACTGCCTCTCACACCAGAGCCATGAGCACAAAATCTAGGCTGACACTCCAGTGTAGTACTGAGGGTGTGCTGCATTGTTGGAGGTGCCATCTTTTGGATAAGATGTTAAACTGACATCTGCCCTCTCAAGTGGTCATAAAAGATCCCATGGCACAATTCAGAAAAGAGCAGGTTAGTTCTCTCCAGTGTTCAATATTTATCCCTCAACCAACATTAAAAACAGATTATCTGATCATTATCTCATTGCTGTTTGTGGGACCTTGCTGTGTGCAAATTGGCTGTTGTGTTTCCTACGTCACAGCAGTGACTACACTTCAAAAGTACTTAATTTGCTGTAATGTGCTTTGGGACTTCCTATGGTCATGAAAGGTGCTATATAAATGCAAGTCTTTCTTCCTTTCTCTATAATAATGGTAGAGGACCATATGTTGCAGTTCTGTCTCCAATAGATACCATCAAACAATGCTTGCATTGCAATATACTGCGTGATGGTATTGTGGTTGTGTCTCTGCTTGATATTTCTGGGCTCTCCTCCAGTCTCTTATCTTTTATTATGTCCCAATTTGAGCTGGAAAGAAAATATTCTTGAGATGTTATAAGTTTACGGAATATGTATAGTGATAAGTGTGTGCGCCCAAACTGCCCTCTATGGAAAAATGAAATGCCAACACCAACTAACTAGAGTCACACCTGAAGAATGGGCACTTGGGTGAGGCACTAGGGAGCTCACAGCACCCATGGGGCTACACCCTAACAAGGAATCGATGCATTCAGGATGGAGGAGAAAGTTGATGGGGAAAATGAGGAAGGTGGAATACAATCTCTTCAGAATTTTGAAATGAATCTGTGTTCAAGGAAATTTGTTCCATTTTTCTCTTTGTTTCTTTCCTTCCTGGAACTTTTTGAAATGCTTGAACCCAAGATTTACAACGGGAAAACATACGTATAGAATGGTTCTTTACAGCAAGGCTCTCCATCAAATATAGTTGTAATAACTTTAATTTTATAAATAGACTTCGGCAATTTGCATGGTTTGATAAGGAACTTAATTAAAATGTGCTGTGTTTATAAACTACATCCCCTTATCATTTAATTAAGAACCTGGTCTTAGAAAATTGATGAGCATTTACAGATGTAGCTCAGACCATTAGACACAGCATCTTAATCTCCTGCAAATATATACAGCATGAGAAATTAATCCCTATGGAACAGGGTGAGAGTGGCCCAAAATAGAAAAATAGAAGCAGCTCTTTGTCAGACTGTTAATTATTCCTTTGAGAAAATGCCACTTCCTGGCCCCCTCTAATTCATACAGCTGCTTAATTGCTGATGAACTGATATGGAAACCTGGACATCTTTCATGTTGTCCTTACTCTGTGCAATAGACTTTACATGCCCTGTCACGACAAGAACACCTGCTCTTTAATATTACCATTTGGAAAATTTCAAAAACATGATTCTGTGAATTTACGATACTGTGAACGCCCACTCAATATTTGCCATTTGTTTTTAACACAGGAACGTGAGCTTTTTTTCTCCCCAGTATATCTTGACTAGTGTATCTTGACTTGCTAGTAAAAGTGGCAGACATCATATTGTGCCATTTTCTTAGGTTTTTATCCTAATTGTGTATTTTTTCTAAGCAGCTGTGCAAAATGAGGCAACGTGAATCTTAACTCAGCAACTTCCATTGGAATGGGCCAAACATGCTGATTATGGGGTGAGTGAAATCGACTTGAGTTCAGGGGATTGGTTTTGTTCACCATTGTGCCTAGATCACAAGAAGGGATAAAGTCAAATTCTGATCACGACACAGAGCTATCCATCTCTGTCACAGCTAATGGGAAGCACAACAAATGAACACTGTCTCGACATCTCAAACACAGCAACCTGTTACCTGGTTACCAATTTACCTTAAGAGCGAAATAATTTACTTGTCAATGAGCTCTCAGTCTCTTGATGCAGAGATGAAGTGGTTCTTTCGAGGCCCTGCACAAAATTGGATCGGTAGTTCTTGACATTTCTAGAGGCTTTATTTGGTTAAATCATTCCAGCCTCACTGACTTTCTGGTCTCCTTTGACATATCTCTCAAGCTTTTGAACTGGATAGATGACGTCCTCAGAGGAGAAAAATATTAATGACAATAATTTGACATCTATCTTCTATTTGCAACAATTACAGAGTAACCCATCAGGAAGCAGCATTTTGTTTCTCATCAAGGGCCATCAAACATGAGGCTGGTGGATCACCCTGTCAGAATAGTTAACTATCTGAAAGACAAGCAACAACTGTGGGCAGAAACAGATAGAATTGGACATCATTTCCTTTTGCAACCCCTCAGATATTGAAGCAGTCCGTGCCCGCATGCAGCAAGACCTGGACAACATCCAGGCTTGGGCTCATAAGTGGCAAGTAACATTCGTGCCAGACAAATGCCAGGCAATGACCATCTCCAACAAGAGAGAGTCTAACCACCTCCCCTTGATTTTCAACAGCATTACCATCGCCGAATCCCCTACCATCAAAATCCTGGGGGTCACTATTGACCAGAAACTTAACTGGACCAGCCACATAAATACTTTGGCTACAAGAGCAGGTCAGAGGCTGGGTATTCTGCGGTGAGTGACTCACCTCCTGACTCCACAAAGCCTTTCCACCATCTACAAGGCACAAGTCAGGAGTGTGATGGAATACTCTCCACTTGCCTGGATGAGTGCAGCTCCAACAACACTCAAGAAGCTCGACACCATCCAGGACTAAGTAGCCCGCTTGATTGGCACCCCATCCAACGCCCTAAATGTTCATTCCCTTCACCACCGGTGCACTATGGCTGCAGTGTGTACCATCCACAGGATACACTGCAGCAACTCGCCAAGGTTTCTTCGACAGCACCTCCCAAACCAGCGACCTCTACCACCTAGAAAGGACAAGAGCAGCAGGCACATGGGAACAACACCACCTGCACGTTTCCCTCCAAGTCACACACCATCCTGACTTGGAAATATATCGCCGTTCCTTCATCGTCGCTGGGTCAAAATCCTGGAACTCCCCACCTAACAGCACTGTGGGAGAACCTTCACCACATGGACTGCAGCGGTTCAAGAAGCTGGCTCACCACCACCTTCTCAAGGGCAAATGGGGATGGGCAATAAATGCTGGCCTCGCCAGCGACGCCCATATCCCCATGAACGAATAAAAAAAAATTAATGCAAAGGCCAAGTCAGCAACTCTGTAAAGAAAGACTGATTGTGATGTTACCCATCCATTTTACAAAGGTTGAAAACCCGGTTCAGTTATCATCATTGGCTCGGTGAGTACTGTGGCAGCAATGGGCTTCACCCTACATCATGATCTAAAATATATCTATAATATAAATTTGACACATTTCTGACGTTCTGCGAGTGGGGAGCTTCAAAGGTATATAGGGCGTATCAGAAATTCAAGCATGTACTGCCTATGATTTTCCAATTATTAATTCAAATGTTAAAGGGATCGCAAAAAGGCTCTAATCATTCTGAAATGCTTTGCTATTTTGGTTTCAGAAGTGGTTTCATGTATCAATATGGGTTAAGTATTGTTTTGCAATTTTATCTGATGATTTGATTTGCTTCTGTATAGATTTATGTCTCACAGTAAATAAGTTTCATTTAAATTAGCCTGAAATGTATGGCCTGTCAGTGTGCTACTTTTCTGCCCATTAAAGCAATCAGAAGGGTACCGTAGACATCCCATAAATCTTTCCATTGTGTAGCTCCAGAAAATGGTCATTGTTAGTCCTGCAGCATGCGAACCCATTTACTCAGAGCACAAGTTTTGGATTTTAAGAGGTGCGGGCCTGTTCTTGGAAACTGCTTTGTTGCTATAACCATGAGTAAAGAGTATTGGGAGAAGACCGTGTTGTAACAACCATTCCCAATCTATGCTAGTGTAACCAAATGACAAAGGTGACAAGAAAAAGTGTCAGGATAATAGAAAGAGAGATTGTCTCTCCTTGCTGCTGTCACCATCTTAAATATTCCACAAAGACTCTGTTGATTCAGTGATAGAATCACAAGATCCATTCAGATGAAGAAGACCCTTCCAGATTACCAGCCCTAATGTTTACCCACTACAACATCTGTCAGTTTCTTAAAGTATGCAGATTTCCGGCCTCAAATACCCTTGCTGGCAATCATACTATTGTGTTGATCACCCTCTATGTAAAGAAATATTTCCTGGCATCTGTCTTAAATTTATTCCTCACTACCCTGAACTGGCACCCTCTTGTCCTTGTGCCCTGGGGTAACTGAATGTCCTGTTTCAGATTTACTTTCTCTAACCCATTAAGTATCTTAGATCTTAGATGCCTCAGAGATGTGCATTTTTGAATCCTAAATTTCAAATCCTATCAAATCATTCCTTGTAACTCTTCCCCTGACACTAGGGCCAGCTTCTCTGTGCTGTCTGCAGTATTTTATTTTTCAATCATTACCTCTTTTGATTTATCATCTACCGCTTTTCTATGAAGTTCAAACTCTGGTCACACTGCACTTTAAATATTCCAACCAATTCTGGTAGCGAAACAACACAAGACATTTAAGCGCTGGAGGCAGTGCAGAGACCAGCCAGAAGGCTGATCTCCAGTGCCAAGGGTATGTGCTATGAGGCAAAACTGGAGAGACTTGGACCAGGAATTTCCTTGGAGCTGTTCCCACTCCACCACCATAACTTTGCTAGAAGTGTGACGGAAACCACATTTACATGCATAAACAGGCCGCACTTCCTGCAAAGTTATGGTGGTGGAGTGGGAACAGTTCCAAGGAACTTCTCAGCCTAGGGCTTTTCAGCCTGGAAAGGAGGCATTGAGAGGTGATACTAGAGTATGTAAGAGTGTTGCGTACTCTGTCCTCGCAAACTACCGCCCCATCTCCAACCTCCCTTTCCTCTCCAAAGTCTTTGAACGTGTTGTCGCCTCCCAAATCCGTGCCCATCTTTCCTGCAACTCAATGTTTGAATCCCTCCAATCAGGTTCCCATCCCTGCCACTTTACTGAATCGGTCCTTATTAAAGTCACAAATGACATCCTATGTAACTGTGACTGTGGTAAACTATCCCTCCTCATCCTTCTTGACCTGTCTGCAGCCTTTGACATGGTTGATCGCACCATCCTCCTCCAACGCCTGTTCTCCGTTATCCAGCTGGGTGGGACTGCGCTCGCCTGGTTCCATTCTTATCTATCCACTTGTAGCCAGACAATCAGCTGCAATGGCTTCTCTTCCCACTCCTGCACTGTTGCCTCTGGAGGCCCTCAAGGATCTATCCTTGGCCCCCTCCTATTTCGCATCTACATGCTGCCCCTCGGCGACATTATCTGACACATCAGGTTCCACATGTACACTGACAACACCCAGCTCTACCTCACCGCCGCCTCCCTCGACCCCTCCACTGTCTCTGATTCATCACATTGCTTATCCGAGTACTGGATGAGCAAAAATTTCCTCCAACTAAATACTGGGAAGGCCGAAGCCATTGTCTTTGGTCCCCGCCGCAAACTCCGTTCCTTAGCCACCAACTCCATCCCTCTCCGGTCCACTGTCTGAGGCTGATCCAATCCGTTCGCAACCTTGGCGTCCTATTTGACCCTGAGATGAGCTTCTGACCACATATCTGCTCCATCACCAAGACCACCTACTTCTACCTTCTTAACATTACCCATCTCCGCCCCTGCCTCAGCTCATCTGCTGCTGAAACCCTCATCCATGCCTTTGTTACCTCTAGAATTGACTATTCCAATGCTCTCATGGCCGGCCTCCCAACTTCCACCCTCCATAATCTTGAGCTCATCCAAAACTCTGCTGCCTGAACTCGCACCAAATCTGGTTCGCCCATCACCCTTGTGCTCGTTGACCTACATTGGCTCCCAGCCCTGGAATGCCTCAATTTTAAAATTCTCATCTTTGTTTTCCAATCCCTTCATGGACTTGCCCTTCCCTATCTCTGTAACCTCCGAGATTTCTGCACTCCTCCAATTCTTGCCTCTTGTGCATCCCCGATTTTAATCGCTCCACCATTGGAGGCTGTGCCTTCAGCTGCCTAGACTCAAAGCTCTCGAATTCCCTCCCTAAACCTCTCCGCCTCTCTACCTCTCTCTCCTTCTATAAAACCTACCTCTTTAACCAAGCTTTTGGTCACCTGTCCTAATATCTCCTTATGTGGCTTGGTGTCAAATTTTGTTTGATAACGCTCCTCTGAAGCGCCTTGAGACGTTTTACTACGTTAAAGGCGCTATATAAATGCAAGTTGTTGCTGCTGTTGTTGTTGTTAAGGGTAAAGAGAAAGATAAGCCTGCGTATTATTTTAAATTAAACTGTGGAAGTAGAACGTGGGGACACAGGTTCAAACTAGTAAAAGGTAATTTTAGGACTGATATCAGGAAATTCTTCTTCAAACAAAAAGTTATCAAAGTGTTGAATATACATCCAGAGAGAGTAGCCCCCATAACCCTTTGCTCTGACGTTAGGATCAGCCTCATTGCTCTTGCCTACATTCCTCTATGAGCTGGGTGGCCCCTTGTGTCACAGTAACCAGAACTGTTACACAGTACTCCAGTGGATGTAGCCTGACCAATGAACTGTACAGCATGACCTTTGGGTATGTAAACTCAATTGATTTGGCAACATAACCCAACATCCTTTATTTTTGTTTGTTGCTGCCTCACACTGTTTAGACATGGTGAGCAACAAATTAACTAACATAGTGAGTACTCTTTGACAGTTAGTGTTTTCCCAATGCTGTCAGCATCTCAGCATTTGCTGATGGAAGTTGGAAGCACCTGTTGGTACGTCGTCCCAGAACACCTTGAAATTTTCTTAACATATGCAGAGTTTCATGCATGTGCAGTTTCATGCATGTACAGAGTTTCATTCATGTGCAGAGTTTTATGCGCATGTAAAGGTTTATAGAATAGAATCATCGAATTGTTACAGCACAGAAGCAGGCCATTCGGCCCATCGAGCCCGTGCCAGCTCTTTGCAAGAGCAATCTGGTTAGTCCTGCTCCCCCGCTCTGTCCCCGTAGCCCTGCAAATTTTTCCCCTTCAAGTATTTATCCAATTCCCTTTTGAAAGTATGGGAAAGGTGATTTAACAGATAACAATTGGGACTGGCTTTGTTATAACATTCAATTGATGAGATAGTTGTAAAGTACAGCATCACCTCTGTGAGATTGTGCATCTTTAAAGCTCTTTACCAATTGCCAATACATCCCATCATGTTTTCTGACATGCCCACTCACTGAACCCTTCATTTAAATATTATGAATATCATTTGACTATTAGACACTGACTTAAATATGTCAATATTATGCAGAGCATTATTTTTACATTAATAGATGTTTTTCCCTTTTAAAACCTGCATCTGTGCCATTCCTCATTTGTGTAGGAAGTTACATTGTACTGAATGCAGACATTACCAGATGGAAATGGGACTTATCTAATGGAAAGAATAGGTATAATGAGCTGCAGTAACTCCACACTTTGCCAATAGGGACAGTCACAGATACAGACATGCCGACTATCAGTGTGTGACTGCTGCTGTAGATGAGGAATGGCAACAATCTCGGAGAGCAGTTGGAGAAACCGCCGCTTCACTTTGGAGCTGCCTCTTCCGAGGCAATGCATAAGGATCTGTTTGAGATGTGCATGCTCTCGATGGTCCAAAGTGCATTCTGTAGTCTCTGTCCACAAGCAGGGGGATCCGAGTGAGTGTGAAAGCTACTCGGAGTAGGAGGCTGTTAAGGTGGTTCATGGCATGCACATCAGAATCTTTGGAGATCCGGAAAGAAATCAGAAAGGACTAGGCTGCATTTTGCTCTGATGAGTAAGGTATATGAGTGGCAACCTTGGCTCAGTGGTAGCACTCTCATCTCTGAGTCAGAAGATCGTGGGTTCAAGTCCCCCTCCAGAGACTTGAGCACATAATCTAGGCTGACATTCCAAGGAAGTGCTGCACTGTTGGAGGTGCCGTCTTTTGGATGAGATGTTAAACCGAGGCCCTGTCTGCCCTCTCAGGTGGACATAAAAGATCCCATGACACTATTCGAAGACGAGCAGGGGAGTTCTCCCCAGTGCCCTGGCCATTATTTATCCCTCAACTAACTACACTAAAATAGATTAACTGGTCATTTATTTCATTGCTGTTTGTGGGATCTTGCTGTGCGCAAATTGGCTGCCTCATTTCCTACATTACAACAGTGACTACGCTTCAAAAAGTACCTCATTGGCTGTAAAGTGCTTTGGGATGTTCTGAGGTTGTGTAAGGCTATATAAATACAAGTTCTTTCTTTCATGTTTACCCTCCTCTGTGCCAAACGTCTTGTCCACATCACTGGTAACTAAACAGGTATATCTATCAGACAAATTCAGAGTTATTGTTCATTAAATTATTTCTATTTACTCACTTTAATTTGTTATTTACTTAATATGTTTTGAAAGTCTCTTTCTGTCCTACCCCTTGAAGCTATTATATAGCTAAAAACTGTAAATTAGAGTTCAGATGAATAATTAATTAAAAAATACATAGTTTTTTCTTGCCACTAATGCTCCTCTTCTGTAAGTTGTCATTAGGCAATGGGAATATATATGTCACAATTTGGAATCCTAATAGAACTATATTCTCTCTCAGTGGTTTTGCAGCCATAATGAATGATTCTTAGGATCATTAGGAACAGGGGTTGGCTATTTAGCCCCTCGGGCCGGCTCCACCATTCATTTAGATCATGGCTGATCTGCACCTCAACTTATATCCTTTACCTAAGAAAACTCTATTGACCTCAGCCTTGAAAGCTCCAATTGTCTTTGCATCCACAGCCTTCTGGGGGAAGAGAGTTCCAACTTTCTACTACCCTTTGTGTGAAGAAGTGCGTCCTTATTTTGCTCCTGGATGGCCTAGCTCTAATTTTAAGATATTGGGGATTAAATCCGATGACCCCCGAATCCGGGCACGGGGGTCGTGGTGTGCGATTAACCTGCGCCCGGTCGTTCCGATGCAGGCAGCATGTGAGACTCGTCATACCTCTTAAAGGCAGCCTGCACCTCTTATGTGCAAAATATAAGATACAGGTCCGCACAAAGTCTGAACGGAGATCAGACATCGCACACGTAAAACACAGATGCAGGTCCCGTCCCTATGTTTACAAACTGATGAGTTATGTTAAAATATTGAATAAAGGTTGTGCACTACTAAATTCCACATCCTCCAATCTGCATGTTAGACCTCACCAAACTGTCAATCTGAGTTTGTACCAGCCCTGAGAGACAACGTGCACCAAGGTGCTCTACTAGAGGCATTGGTGCAAGAGGTGGACTGAAGGAGGGGCATCCTATATCCTCAGAGGGGGCAAGAGGCCCTCCAGACATATGATCAAGAGGCAGTGGGAGGCAGTAGGGGATGAAGTCAATGCCAGGCGCATAGCACTACGAATATGGATGCAGTGCAGGAAGAAGTTCAATGCTTTGACACGAGTCGTCAAGGTGAGTGAGGTCAACTGTCAAGTGGTATCTCCTACCAACTGCACCACTAGCCACATCCACTGCTCCACACACTACACCCCCCATCACCCACCTACCAACAAACATTTTCAATCAATACTCAACTCTTGCAATCAGATGCTTCCTCTCACCCTCACACATTATCACTGTTGCAAGCCGCACACTCACAACTCACATGTCACACACAGGCAGCTATTCAACCACGACAGGCACATCACCCAAGCATCCTGCGGGACACTCACTGACACGGGTCCCACTTTCTTGCAGGAGAAGGTGGCGCCTAACAGGAGGCAGTAAGTGGCATTGGCAATTAGCCCCTCGAGCCTATTCCACCATTCAGTGAGATTATGGTTGATCTGTGACCTAACTCCATATACCCGCCTTAGCCCCATATCCCTTAATACCCTTAGTTCACAAAAATCTGTCAATCTCAGATTTAAAATTAACAATTGAGCTAGCATCAACTGCCTTTTGCAGAAGAGCGTTCCAAACATCTACCACCCTTTGCATGTAGAAGCATTTCCTAACTTCACTCCTGCAAGTCCTGGCTATAAATGTTAGGCTATGTCCTCTAGCCCTAATATTCAAGTATAGGAGACCTCCAAAAATAAATTCAAATGCATCATCAGCCAGAAGCAATAATCCAGCAACTAACCTGTAAATCCTGCATGGTCCATTTAAATAGCACTGGTGGGGTGTCCTCCAGGCCGTCTGTGACATGTTCAGCTGTTCGTGCGTTGGCTGGAGCGTTGAGTGCCAAAATGGTATCTATCCCTTTAAATCAGCATTGCACATTGATCTAATGGATATTCTGCTTACTTCACATGGTACTGGTGTTCGCTATCTGCACGTGTGCAAACGCCTTTACCAAAACGGCGACCGGCACACGTCACGCATGCATTCTGGATGCCATTTTTGGACCTTAGGAGGCCGCGTAGCGCCTAAAAAACAAGCGCTATGCAGCCGAATTTATAGCCCAATTTCTCTTGTTCTTGATTCCCCCCACCAGAGGAAATAGGTTCGATACGGAGAAACTATCAAATCCTTTTAAAATTTTATACACCTTGATCAGATCACCCCTCAATCTTCTGTATTCAAGGGAATACAAGCTTAGTCTATGTAACCTGTCCTCATAATTTAACCCTCTAAGCCCCGGTATCATTCTGGTGAATCGGCACTGCATCCCCTCCAAGGCCAATATATCCTTCCTGAGGTGTGGTGCCTAAAATTGAATGCACTACTCCAGATGGGGTCTGACCTAGGCTCTATACAACTGAAGTATAACTTCCTCCCCTTTGTATTCCAACCGAATGCTTGTAACTGAAGATAGTATTTTGTAAAGAACAAGATGATGGTGTGCTAACGATGAACCACATTGATACGATAACACACTGGGGTAAACTTTCAACGTTCCAACTGGGCATTGCAGATCGGCCAAAAACCTCCCAATTTTCTATTTCCATTGAAATCAATAGGATGAAAATTGGGCGCTTTATAATGGGGGGGGGGGGCGGGGGGAGGTGGGGGTCGATCCAGAACGGCTGTTTTACACCTGGGCGGCAAGACGAAAATTTACCCCGTTGTGTCACAGAATCTCTTTCATTCTCCACATGTTGAGTTCTTGCAGTCAACCAGGTTGCCAAGGGGATCACCAAGGAGGGGTGGTCTTCCTTTAAAGCACTGTTGTGAATACATGTGAAAGTATATTTTCACTCCTGACCTCCAGCTGAAGTGCCAGATTTTTCCAGAGTAGGACATTCCGTTAACTAACCTGAGAAGCAGCAATGCTACTCTGCCACTCGATTAGCAGTTTGTCACTGGAAATGCAATTAGTGAGATCTAAATCTAGTGTCCCGGTGTTGAACCACAGACCAGTTTTTGCCATGTATAAGTGAGAAGTTTTGTGGTAGCTTCGATCTTCCCAGGTTATAATTTATTTTTCTTCCAGTTGCTTAAAGCTCTCCCTTCCTCTCCAATCTCTAGTCAAGAGATCAGAAAAACAATGGCCTCTCAAGTCTCTGTTAATGCTACTCTGATAGCAATGAGAAGGAACACATCGGGCTGGATTTCTGTTAATTTTTCCTGACAGGGTCCATGGGGGACTTCCATCTGCAGACCCAGACCCAGCCCCAGCCTGGTTTCCTGGGTCGGGTTCCTTATGCTTTCATAGTGGTCTCCAAGTAGGATCGCCGCCAGCAGGTGGGAGCCCACCGTAACCCTGAGGAAGACTAAGGCGTTGCTGCAGTGGGACCATGCTGCAGCATCAGAAGAGGTGTGAGGAAACATTAAAGGAGTTTCAGGGCTCCAAAAACGGGAGCAAGTCTTCCACTGTCGGCTTCAGCTGAGATTTAGGCCTTCAGCAGGCAAGGGATCGGAGGGAGTCAAGGCCCTCTCCCTCCGTTGACAACATTCGGGGCCATCACCATTGCTGCCCTGGGCCTGCTGTCACTTTTCTCCAGACAGTCCTAGGGACAGAGTGGAGGCAAACGAGCCAGGAACCTGGGCCTCACCCCACTGCTGGCATTTGCATGTAGCGGGCAGGGAGGGGTGGGCAGCCGCAGTCCCGGCAGGGGAAGGAAGTTTGGAGTTGGGGTGGGGATGCAGCGATAGGGCTCGCTGACCATTTTTTCCGGTTTCTGCCACTCTCCTGTCTGCTTAGGGGCAGGATAACGGATGAAAATCCAGGCCAGTATGTCTGAGGTAGAATTAGCGTTCAGTTTTCTTCTCATAACTACCCCATGTGGGGTACTGTGGGAGAAAACTAACGCCCCATCACTCCAAGAAGTGTTGGAACAGGCTACTAAGGTGAAATCAAGTAGGTCCTTATCTCTGGATTTACACTGTATGAATTTAGCATCAGTGCACACTGGAAACTGCTTCTTACTGATGCTAAAGTTGTTGTGTTATGCATTTATACAGCATAAGGAAAGCCATGTAAGTTCCACCCTCCAGTACATTATCCTATCATGGCATCTAATTGTATTGTGAACTATAATGATTTTGCCTTTGGTACCTTGCTTGATAGATTATTCCAAACATTTATCATTCTTTGAGTAAAGAACTTGACCATGGTTAGATTTTTTGACAAGATGTGCTTTCAGCTCTCTGGCCTTGACGTGTCCCTAAAATACAATCTATCCGAGGAATAATAACCACAGTGTAAAATGATCGAGACAGAGGTCCAATTCTTCTCCTTCTCTTTAAGAGGGAGTGGTTTCACTACCTCAAATTTATTCTCCCAAGATTATCAGCTCTGAAGAAATGGATTTCATTCCAACAGCAGTTCAAAGATCCAAGATAATTTTATCATTGTGATCATAAACACATCCAACTTAGCAGCACTACGATTCAGTCATTTTAGATTACTGCAGGTATGATTGCCTTAATTCTTTGCCCATAATTCAATCCCCATCTACAAATAAAGTGGAGAAAAGTTGATAACTTGGCATAACAGAAAAGCACAGTTTCATCTGTGTGCTATTTGTAGAGAAATCATGACAACTAGTAAATGGGCCCACCTCCAAGAAATCATGTCAATGGTCTTCTATGATTGCATAGAGAAACAAAGGGCCCGATATTACCATGGCGGCGGGTTCGCGGCGGGGGGTCGATTGCGCACGTGGGTAACGCGCCCGGTGAAATCAGTCTGCCTCGCGCGCAATCGCAGGCCGATTGGATCCACTTACCTGTTCTTCCGGGTTCCCCACTGCTGAGCTGCGCGTCGGGCAGACTGCGCATGCGCAGTAAGGTGCGTCAACTGGAGGAGCTCTATTTAAAGGGGCAGTCCTCCACTGACTGATGCTGTGAGAAATAGGAAAAAATACAGCATGGAGCAGCCCAGGGGGAAGGCTGCTCGCAGGTTTAATGGTGCCTCACTCCAGCTCTTATTGGATGGGGTGAGGAGGAGGGGGAGGACAGAGATCTTCCCACCGGCGGGCGGGAGGAAGCGGCCTGCCTCTGCCACCAAGAAGGCCTGGCTCGAACTGGCAGAGGAGGTCACCTGCACCACCAACATATCGCCCACCTGTATACAGTGCAGGAGGCGCTCCAATGACCTAAGTAGGTCAGCCAAAGTGAGTACACTTACTCATTCCCCTACACTCCGTCTGCCACATCACCGCCCCCACCCCACATCTCCTTCTGCACAGCCAACACTACTCTGTCACATTACTCCTCACACCCACTCAAACCTCATCCTTATCTTACCTGCACTTACTCACCTCACCAGTACTCATCCCTCCATTACCACTCAACCCAACCCTCATACAATCTCATGGCTCTATCTCATACTCACCCTCTCATGCATCTCTTTCACGGTCAGCCTCACTCAACCTGCCATTACCTGTGCTGCAGCCACAGGGCATGCATCTCATATGTGCAGTAGGCAGCGTAAGGCAAACATGTCGTGAGCATGAAGAGGATGTACAAGGGTGTTTGAGGGTTTGTCATGGTTTTTACTTATATTTAATTTCTGATCAACTCACATTACATATTATATTGGCACCACTACTGCCACGTCTTTGCGAATCTTGTCTGGTTTGTGCAATAATGCCCTTTCCTGAGGATCACAATGAAGACCCACAACTGATGCCACCCATTGTGTCACTGCAGAGTGGGTGTGTAGGTGTATTTGCAGGGCTCTTTTGTGCAGACGACTGAGAGACGTCGGCGATGTCCCCGGTGGCACCCTGGAAGGATGCGGAGGAGTAGTTGTTGAGGGCAGTGGTGACTTTGACAGCGACAGGTAAGAAGATGGTGCTCGGGCCAGCCGGGAGCAGCTTGGCATGAAGGAGGCTGCAGATGTCCACGACTACATGTCGAGTGACTCTGAGCCTCCGTGTGCACTGCTGCTCAGAGAGGTCCAGGAAGCTGAGCCTCAGTCTGTGGACCCTGTGGCGAGGGTAGTGCCCTCTGCGACGCATCTCTCTCTGCGGTTGCCCTCCCTCCTGCTGTGCAGGTGGATGTGTCACAGCACTCTGTTGTGGGGCTCCACGTGTCAGAGGTGGCCGGCGAGGCTGGTGATGCTGTTCGCCCTCCGAGGAGGTCATGACTGCAGCTACGGGGCCCCCATCCGGAAGATGTACATTTGAGGGGGTCCGCAAGGTAGGTACATGTCTCTGGACCCCGGGGTAACACGTCCATTTGAACTGGGAGCATTTCCCCCAGTACGGGAAACAGTCCCAGTTGTTTGCAAAATCCCACCCCATGTAAATTATTTCCTTAATCAGGTCTCTAAACGACCTGAAATACCTAAATAAATACCTTAAGTGGCACCCCGCCGGCTTTAATTGCCAGCAGGAGTCCCACATGCGGGGGCTGCGTGCGCATGTGAGCGCATCAGTGGGAAACCCGGAAATGGGCGGGTTGGAGCCGGGCTCCCGACTCGCCCCGGGAATCCCCGATTTTCGTAGCCCCACCCGCCACCTACGCACCCAATTGCGGGTGCTAAAATCGAGCCCAAAGAACTTGCATTTATGCAGCCCATTATCACACCTATGACTTCCCAAAGCATTTCACACCCAATGAGTTACTTTACTTGTGAATTGGACTCACTGTTGTTTTGTCGGAAAATACAGCAGCCAATACCACAAACAGCAACTGGCCAGCTAATCAGTATTGGGTGGTACTAACTGAGGGACGAATGGTAGTCTGGGTAACACCTATCGTTTATACCCATCTCAAGATCCAAGTAGAGTTGACAGTGCCATATTGAAGTGCTAGCCAACATTATATACTCAAGTTGGATTTGAACCCATAACTTTCTGACAAAGAGTTAAGAGTGCTACCGACTGAACCAAACTGAACACACGAGAGTCTCAGAAAAATCAGTTTTTGAAAGTGTTTGAATTAAACCAAAACGAACTGCTAGAACACAGACACACTGTGGTATAAATTTGTCAGCGCCCAGTTTCGGGCATAAAGGCAACACGCAACACGTGACCACAACTCGCGCCCGAACCGGGAGGCCCAAGACTGGCCCAAAATTGGGTCTCGGGCCTCACTAATTGGGTGAACTGCCGACACCTGTTGCACCTCCACGGCAGCTTGCCCATTCAGAGAGATTCATTTCGGGCTGCTTGTCTTGTCGGCAATGGCTTGAAGGTAAGTCCCAGGAGGGGGAGTGTAGAGCAGCAACGGGGGGAGAAAGGAGAGATCAGATTACTGTGGAATCGGGGTGAGCACTCCAGTTCCTCCTGACTCCACAGCAATGATGTTTTTGTATTTTTTTAAAAACACTTACCTTTTGGAGGCGGACACCCAGCAATCACTGAAGAGTCTCAAGTGGAGCAGGCCTGGCTCCTGTAAGGCTCCACGATATCACATTTTAGTGAAGGGGGCCTAAAACAGGTGCTAGGTCCCTTATTACCATATGTAAGGGGCCTAACGCCTGTTTTAGGTGGCTATCAGGGATGCCTGAAAAATCATTCACCCCAATATCGGGTCGGATATCTTTCAGGCGTTCTTTGGGTGGAGGATGTTGGTCCCCAAAATTATAAAACAAGTGCAGCGAGGTTCAATTTCAACCTCAACATCTTGAATCTATAGCTTATTAATATATTGAAATTAAAAATTCTGACCATGTAATCTAGAAAGAGGAATTTAATATTTATTTCTGGTTAATATTTTATATTTAAATGTGCCTCAAAAGTAGTTAATCACAGCCATTTTAATTTGCATCTCATTCAAACGACAGTGATCGGAAATGCTATCAGTCAAAGTCTGCGCAGTTATAACAGCAAGTCTCACCAATAAATACAACTAAAACACACTGATCCAGAAATCATTACCCCAGCACTAAATCTGTCATGCAGTTAAAGTGCCAGTAAGAAGATATTTCAGGATACAGAAGCCTTCAGTTTGATGCAATGTACATTTCTGGTGGAGCTGCTTGTGTTTATCTGTTGTGGCAACATCAATGCTTGAGTAACATAGGAACTTAGGAATATTTGGAACAGAGCAGGCCATTCAACCCCTCAGGCCTGCTCCGCCATTCACTTGGATCATGGCTGATCAGCGCCTCAACTCCATTTTCCTGCCTTTACTCCATATCCTCTGATACCCTTACCTAACAGAAATCTATCGATCTCAATCTTGAAAGCTCCAATTGTCCCAACATCCACAGCCTTTTGGGGGAGAGAATTCCAAATTTCTACTACTCTTTTTGGTTGATTTTGACTTTGTGCAATAGTGTAAAATGGGTGATGGTGAGTCGGCAGCCCATTTTACATCTCTCCCATGAGGCTGCCGACTCACAATCACCCATTTTACACTATCGCACAAAGTCAAGATCTACCTCTTTGTATGAAAAAATGCTTCCTGATTTCACTCCTGAATGACCTTATTCTAATGAGGGACTTAAGTTATGTGGAGAGACTGGAGAAGCTGGGGTTGTTCTCCTTAGAGCAGAGAAGATTAAGGGGAGATTTGATGGAGGTGTTCAAAATCATGAACGTTTTTTTTCATTCATTCATGGGTTGTGGGCAGCGCTGGCAAGGCCAGCTTTTAGTGCCCATCCCTAATTGCCCTTGAGAAGGTGGTAGCGAGCTGCCTTCTTGAACCGCTGCAGTCCGTGAGGTGAAGGTTCTCCCACAGTGCTGTTAGGAAGGGAGTTCCAGGAATTTGACCCAGCGACAATGAAGGAATGGTGATATATTTCCAAGTCAGGATGGTGTGTGACTTGGAGGGGAACATGCAGGTGGTGTTGTTCCCATGTGCCTGCTGCCCTTGTCCTTCTTTTGATGGAGTAAATAAGGAGAAACTGTTTCCAGTGGCAGAAGTAACCAGAGGCGACAAGAGGAAACATTTATTTACGCAGCGAGTCGTTATGATCTGGAATGCACTGCCTGAAAGGATGGTGGAAGCAGATTCAATAGTAACTTTCAAAAGGGAATTGAATAAATACTTGAAGGGAAAAAATTTACAGAGCTATGGGGAAAGAACAGGGGAGTGGGACTAAATGAATAGCTCTTTCAAAGAGCTGGCACAGGCACGATGGGCTGAATGGCCTCCTCCTGTGCTGTACCTACTATGACACTATGAATATTAAGATTATGTCTCCCTCATTCTTGATTCCCGCACCAGAGGAAATAGTTTCTCTCTATCAACTCTATAAAATCCTTTTAACATTTTAAACACCTTGATCATATCACCCCTCAATTTTCTATACTCAAGGGAATACAAGCCAAGTTTATGCAACCTGTCAGAATAATTTAACCCTCTAAGCCCCGGAATCATTCTGGTGAATCTGCACTGCACCCCTTCCAAGGTTAGGGTTGCCAACTCCTGGTTGGACTTGTTCCTGGAGGTTTCATCACATGACTTCTTGTCTCCAACTGCCCCGTCCAGTCATATGGCCATTTTTCCCACATCTCCAAAACTTTTATAATTAATAAACTGAAAGTGCTCAAAGGAAATGAAAAGAAACACACAATTTTATTTTAATATCCCTATGATTTTTCTCTTGGGTTGCTTGTAGCAATGTCAAGGAAATTAATCTTTAATTCTTGGAGACTCCAGGACAATCCTGGAGGGTTGGCAAACTTATCCAAAGCCACTATATCCTTCCTGAGTTGCGTTGACCCAAACTGAACGCAGTACTTGCTACGCAGCTTCAGAGGAGTCACATGGGATGGCGTCATGCTGAGCACAGTCTAAGTGAAGCCTCAAGGTTTAGTAAACCGTGTTATTTCAGAGCATTAAAATCTTTTTCTGTCTAACTGCGGAAGGTATTTTAAATGTTCTTTAATGTATTTATCAAAAACTGGTTAGTTTCTGCAGGCTCTTCTTCATGAAGGATATTTGTGAACCAGTTGTGCGTGTAACAACAATCCAGCAGCTTTCATGGTCATTTTTTCTGGTCCAGTCACAACAAATTTCACATCTTGTCATGGAGCGATTTGAACTCATGACCTCTTGGTTGCTAGACTAACCATCATTTTCTTTTCTGTTATCAAATGGAGCAACAAGCCAGTTTTTGAAAAAAAAAAGGATTGAAGTGCATTTAAAATACTTTCTGCTGGAAGATATAAATGGTTTTCATGGTCTGAAATAACAGTTTACTAAACCTTAAGGTTTCACTTAGACTTTCCTCAGCATGGTGCCTTTACAAAGCAGCAATCTCAACCCGCTGGTGTTTTCAAGTATAAATAGGTAATTAATATTGTAACCTGTAGCTCTTCTTCAAGATTAGAGATGATGATCAAAAATGAGGGCAGATCTATTTCATTCCATCAGTGTTACAAGATCCTGTGGAGTGATAACATTTCATCAAAGATCTCTTTTAATGAGGTATTTAATGGAACACTATTAAACACAGCCACCGGCCATGCTACACAAGCATTGATGAGTCTAGAAAATTCATACCCCATTCCACGAGACTCCCAGGCAATCTGGGAGGGTTGACAAACCCAGATGAGGTACACCATGAGTGGTGCATGTGGGTCCCACCAGGGACAGATGGGGGGAGGAGGGGGTTCTAGCCAGGGAAACAGCCTGGATCCCTGAAGATTGTCACTTTAAAAAAATGTCACCTTCACAGGAAGCAGAGATTGGAATCTTTAGGGGATGCAGACCTGGGTACCTATTTCTGAGGTGCTTTGATGCTGACTTTAGACATAATGGCCAGAATCAATCAGACAGTCAGTCAGGACAGGACTGGATCATGGAGAATGACCATCTGTTCAGTCGCTAGGCATTGGAAACTCAGCTATATCGAAAAAAATCTCTTTAATTCAATGGTGAACCATCAACAGCTTCAGCAACAAAACTACCATAGAGGTTGGGGGGGCAAAGAATATCTTTTTCAATCATGTAAATAACTGAGAAAAATTAAGACTTTTTAGCGAGGGAGGGAGAATAAGCAAATAATTAAAAGTACCTGCATCTTAAGCAAATATTGTAAATTCACCATGGGAGGTAGGGCAATATAAATAATGGGGAATAAAAGGACTATGGAGAGGGAAGAACAAAAAAAGTAATTTTCAATATAGACAAGTTTTGTACGGTGGTCGATAAATAACATTAAAAATATTCATTCTGGGGGTCCTGCATCTCTCGGCATCAGTCAGGTGTGTAATAATTTTATCTTGTGTTAGTCATGTGATATATAGCTTTGGTAAATTTGTTGTATTGCAGTGTTAACTAATGCCTGTTGTAAACAATTTTACAACACCAAGTTATAGTCCAGCAATTTTATTTTAAATTTAAAATAAAATTGCTGGACTATAACTTGGTGTTGTAAAATTGTTTACAATTGTCAACCCCAGTCCATCACCAGCATCTCCACATCTTAACTAATGCCATGTTTAGGCAGCAGCAAGATTACGGTAAACATCAGAATCCACACTCCAGGTTCTGCACTACTCGTGAGCAGTGCCAAGGGGGGTCTACCAGTGTTTAATAATGTTTAAGAATTCAGGTTAATCAGTCACCATTAGTATCTTTATCTTTTGGTATCACATTTCAGTGATAAAACATACAATACTGTTTGGCATTGAATGTGTTGTTCAGGATATCAGCAGTGTGCTTCTATCCTGCTATTTTTACAATGTGTTTTCATCCAACACCTTAATATAATACTATAATTTACTCTACTTAAGCACATAACTGTTAAAAAGCTACAACTGTCCTCCCATTAATTTCTACTGAAGTCTTTTCTGTTGAGTGTATAATAATTGGGGTAATTTTCTATGAACTACATAGTTTTAAAGTGCACACTACAGTGATGCTACTCCGGTTAATTGATTATTATCAAATTGAGTTCTGCTGGCATGAATATTTTACTGTAAGGTTGCAGTTACACTGCCAATTTCACATCAGTGCAAAGCTGTTTAAGGTGTACATCATTGCAAAAGTGGCAGCGTAACTCATGTCCTGATCTCATCCCTGAGCGCACTGAAGCCAGGTTGTCTCACATTGGTTAGAGTTTGCAGTATAAGTGCAGTCCAGTGTGAAACTACAGTGTCAAGGCAGTTTCTTATACTAAAAGCTCTATATTAATGCAAGATCGCCGTTGCTAATCGGCTATATTTACCCATACGGGGAATTTTCTCGTGGTTTCTCCACCATAACCCTGATAAATGCATAAACAAGGTTTCTGCCGATCTTCCACCGAAGTTACAGCAACTGATTGGTCCTGAGGAAATTCACAGCGCTAGTTCCAGCTAACTTTCCAGTGAATAGCTTACCTAACCAGTAGCATTAAATTGCTGTGCAGTTGGTCAGAATATGGCCGGTTGACATTCAACAGTAGATACGTATAACTAATGATAGGTATTTCGCCTAGTGGTTATGGTACTGGACTGGCAACCCAGAAGTTAGTTAAAATCCCATCCATGGCAAGTTGTGAAATTGAATTCAATAAATCTGGTAATCTGGGGTTGCCACCAGAAAAAAGAACCACAAAAGCTTCTGAGTTGACACTAATGTCCTTCAGGGAGAGGAACCTACCTAGGCTAGCCTACATGTGACTCCAGTCCCACACTATGTGGTGGATGCTTACTGTTCTCTGAAGTGGTCTAGCAAGCCACTCAGTCATTGTTAGAAGAAAATTGGATAGACACATTGGCTACAAATTCCCTACCTAACACCATCACTGAAAGGACTGCAGCGATTCAAGGGGAAGACCCACCATCACCTTCTCAGGGCAACAAGGGGTGGCCAATAAATGTAGTCTTGCCGGCATCACCCACATCCCAAGAACAAATTAAAGAATTACATGTGGTCGCAAGTGTAGTTTAATACCTGAATGTTGGAATGTAGGCCACAGGCTTTTAAGTTTCAACAGCACAAGTTGATGGAAGATAACCTATCAAAAACCAATGAAGTCTAGTTATGAGAACTCATTAAAAGCCGGTTTTTGCTTGTGATTAAACAGGAAGTGAGTTTCTTGTGTGTTAATTGCCATCCTGCAGTCAAACAAAATAAAAAAATAGTTGTAAACACCCGAATCTTCATATAATTACAGCCAGCTGCAAGCAGTGTGACGATTTTGTGACAAAGTGGCTGCTGATGATCTCTCCAGTGCTGGTAATGGCTGATTTCAGTCAGTAGAAAACATTCACCAACAGACAACTTAGATAAATTATATAAATGAATTTGTGCCGTGAACAGGATACTGAAGGAGTGCTCTGTGTATACGAAATAAAGCTGCTTGGAGCCGGGAGTTTTCCTTCAATAGAAATTTAATATCACAGGCACAGGGAACAATTTGCATTCTCTATTTTCTGCCAGATATTCTTAATGCCATAAACACAGGTATCTGTACAATAATTGTGTCCCTCGGTCCACCCCTGTTGAAAATCACTAGTCACATTTTATACAGTTTGTTTGCAGTGTTAATTAACATGAGTGAGTTCACTCCACAGCCCAGCACCCAAACTCTGCTTTGTGCTCATGAGATACTGATGGGCATACTTGGTAATTGGATTTAACTTCAGCACCTCATCAGTGAAGAAGAGCATAAGAAAATAAGAACATAAGAAATAGGAGCAGGAGTAGGCCAATCGGCCCCTCGAGCCTGCTCCACCATTCAATAAGATCATGGCTGATCTGGTCCTAACCTCAAATCTAAAATCATGTCCAATTTCCTGCCCGCTCCCCGTAACCCCTAATTCCCTTTACTGCTAGGAAACTGTCTATTTCTGTTTTAAATTTATTTAATGATGTAGCTTCCACAGCTTCCTGGGGCAGCAAATTCCACAGACCTACCACCCTCTGAGTGAAGAAGTTTCTCCTCATCTCAGTTTTGAAAGAGCAGCCCCTTATCCTAAGATTATGCCCCCTCGTTCTAGTTTCACCCATCCTTGGGAACATCCTTACCGCATCCACCCGATCAAGCCCCTTCACAATCTTATATGTTTCAATAAGATCGCCTCTCATTCTTCTGAACTCCAATGAGTAGAGTCCCAATCTACTCAACCTCTCCTCATATGTCCGCCCCCTCATCCCCGGGATTAACCGAGTGAACCTTCTTTGTACTGCCTCGAGAGCAAGTATGTCTTTTCTTAAGTATGGACACCAAAACTGTATGCAGTATTCCAGGTGCGGTCTCACTAATACCTTATATAACTGCAGCAATACCTCCCTGTTTTTATATTCTATCCCCCTAGCAATAAAAGCCAACATTCCGTTGGCCTTCTTGATCACCTGCTGCACCTGCAAACTAACCTTTTGATTTTCTTGCACTAGGACCCCCAGATCCCTTTGTACTGCAGTACTTTCCAGTTTCTCGCCATTGAGATAATAACTTGCTCTCTGATTTTTCCTGCCAAAGTGCATAACCTCACATTTTCCAACATTGTATTGCATCTGCCAAATCTCCGCCCACTCACCCAGCCTGTCTATATCCCCTTGTAGGTTTTTTATGTCCTCCTCACTCTCTACTTTCCCTCCCATCTTTGTATCATCCGCAAACTTTGATATGTTACACTCGGTCCCCTCCTCCAAATCGTTAATATAGATTGTAAGGAGTTGGGGACCCAGCACCGACCCCTGCGGAACACCACTGGCTACTAGTTGCCAGTCCGAGAATGTACCATTTATCCCAACTCTCTGCTTCCTGTTAGATAACCAATCCTCCACCCATGCCAGAATATTACCCCCAATCCAGTGATTCTTTATCTTGAGCAATAATCTTTTATGTGGCACCTTGTCGAATGCCTTCTGGAAGTCTAAATACATTACATCCACTGGTTCCCCTTTATCCACTCTGTACGTTATATCCTCAAAGAACTCAAGCAAATTTGTCAGACATGACTTCCCCTTCGTAAAGCCATGCTGACTTTGTCCTATTAAATTATGTTTATCCAAATGTTCCGCTACTGTCTCCTTAATAATAGACTCCAAAACTTTACCCACCACAGATGTTAGGCTAACTGGTCTATAATTTCCAGCCTTCTGCCTACTACCCTTTTTAAATAACGGTGTTACATTAGCAGTTTTCCAATCTGCCGGGACCTTTGCCGAGTCCAGAGAATTTTGGAAAATTATTACCAAAGCATCCACAATCCCTACTGCCACTTCCCTCAAGACCCTAGGATGTAAGCCATCAGGTCCAGGGGATTTATCCGCCTTGAGTCCCATTAATTTACTGAGTACCAATTCCTTAGTGATTTTAATCGTATTCAGCTCCTCCCCACTAGAGCCCCCCGTTTGTCCACTGTTGGGATATTCTTAGTGTCCTCTACCATAAAGACTGAAACAAAATATTTGTTCAGCATTTTTGCCACCTCCATGTTTCCCACCATTAATTTCCCGGTCTCATCCTCTAAGGGACCTACGTTTGCCTTAGCCACCCTTTTTCTTTTTATATAACTGTAGAAACTCTTGCTATCTGTTTTTATATTTTTTGCTAATTTATTTTCATAATCTATCTTCCCTTTCTTAATCAATCCTTTCGTTACTTTTTGCTGTCTTTTGAAGACTTCCCAATCTTCTATCCTCCCACTAAGTTTGGCTACCTTATATGTCCTTGTTTTTAGTCGGATACTATCCTTAATTTCTTTACTTAGCCACGGATGGCTGTCATTTCTTTTACACCCTTTTTTCCTCAGTGGGATATATTTTTTTTGAAAGTTGTAGACTAACTCCTTAAATGAACACCATTGTTCATGTACCGTCTTACCCTTTAAACTATTTTCCCAGTCCACTTTAATCAATTCCGCTCTCATACCATCATAGTCTCCTTTATTCAAGCTCAGTACGCTTGTTTGAGAACCAACCTTCTCACCCTCTAATTGGATATGGAATGTAACCATGTTATGGTCACTCATTCCAAGGGGATCCTTAACTAGGACATTATTAATTAATCCTGGCTCATTACACAGGACCAGGTCCAAGGTTGCTTGCCCCTTTGTAGGATCAGTTACATACTGCTCAAGAAATCCATCCCTAATACACTCAATAAACTCTTCCTCAAGGCTGCCCTGCCCAATTTGATTTGTACAGTTAATATGATAGTTAAAATCCCCCATAATTATAGCTGTTCCCTTATTACACGCCCCGACTATTTCCTGATTAATACTTCTTCCAGCAGAGTTGCAACTATTAGGAGGCCTATATACTACGCCCACGAGTGTTCTTTGATACAGTGCGCAATTATCCAAAAGAACAAAATTATAATGAGACTAAGGTAATGCAGTGTCTAAGGGCATGATTTTGACCACTTGTCAGGAGAGAAGATTTTCAGATACGAAACCTGGAAGGTAAGTTGGCGGGTCACGTGAGGTCAACAAATTTTACTTCTGGGCTTCGCACCTGGCAACCAGCCTGATTAACAGGCTGGCTGGCTGTCGGACAGAAAGGCTTGCGGTAGCTGGCCGCATTCGGGGATTGGAGGGAGGGAGGGAGTGTGGGATCTTGGGCCGGGGAGGATTCAGAGGGCTGGGAAGGACGTCGGAGGGCTGGGAGATGGAGATCGGAGGGCCAGGAGATGGAGATCGGTGGGGCCAGGAGATAGAGATCGGAGGGCCGGGAGGTGGAGATCGGAGGGAGGGAGGGAGTGTGGGATCATGGACCGGGGAGGATATCAGATGGGCTGGGGAGAAGATCGGCTGGGCCGCGAGGTGGAGATTGGGGGTTCTGATGCCAGGACAGATCGGAGGTCGCTGGAGGTCGGGTGAAGAGTCAGAGGTAGGTGGGAAGCCACCATCGGGTGGGGGTGGCGGGGTTCCACCATCGGGGGGGGGGGGAGGGGAATCAGCCGATCGTGGCCAGGTGAGCTTGTTGGGCCTGGATGAAGCACTCCTGCGTCTCTGCACACACAAGCAGTGCAATAAAGGCACCCACCTCCTGGATCCAGCCGTTCCCATCCACTTTCACCTGACGTGAATTGGAAATGATGGGAAACCCGAACAGGAAAGGTTACATTCATTTAAGTTTTCCAATACACAAAGAATTAAGTACCTCAGGTATTTCAATGAGGAACATTGCCCCTTTAAGTATCAGCCCGCTGGCTTTAAGTGGGGGTGGGACTTCCTGATGTCTGTTATGCACACGCATACAAACCTGCCTGGATTAAACCCAGAAGTGGGTGAGTTGGAGCCAGAATATGGTCCCGCTCCATAATGCTGTTCCTTTAAGCTCCCTCCCGCCCCAACCCACCCGCTCTTGGGGGTCCTGTGTGTGCCTTGTATAGGGACATGTTAATAAAGAACTATACAGAAGTGAAAGCTCTGCAGTGTGGACCTTCCATTCTCTACTACTGTTTGTGTTATTAATCCACCTCTGGCACTAAGTTGGCATTTTCACCCAGAGGCCACACAGATTAGGATAAGCTGGTATGTGAAAATTCTGTCTGAGGTTGAGCTTCAGGCACATTGCTGGGACAGAGTAAAGTGAAGGGGAACTGTACTTTATTTTTATTCGTTCATGGGATGTGGGCGTCTCTGGCGAGGCCAGCATTTATTGCCCATCCCTATTTGCCCTTGAGAAGGTGGTGGTGAGCCGTCTTCTTGAACTGCTGCAGTCCGTATGGTGAAGGTTCTCCCACAGTGCTGATAGGAAGGGAGTTCCAGGATTTTGACCCAACGACAATGAAGGAACTCATTACTCTCCGACCTGGGAGTAGTGAGGGGGAACTGTACTCCTTACCCTCTGAGCTGGGAGTAGTGAGGGGGAACTGTACTCCTTACTCTCTGAGCTGGGAGTAGTGAGGGGGAACTGTACTCCTTACTCTCTGAGCTGGGAGTAGTGAGGGGGAACTGTACTCCTTACTTTCTGAGCTGGGAGTGGTGAGGGGGATCTTTATTCCTTACCCTCTGACCTGGGAGTGGTGAGGGGGATCTTTATTCCTCACCCTCTGAGCTGGGAGTGGTGAGGGGGATCTTTATTCCTCACCCTCTGAGCTGGGAGTAGTGAGGGGGATCTTTATTCCTCACCCTCTGAGCTGGGAGTGGTGAGGGGGATCTTTATTCCTCACCCTCTGAGCTGGGAGTAGTGAGGGGGATCTTTACTCTTTACCCTCTGAGCTGGGAGTGGTGAGGGGGATCTTTACTCTTTACCCTCTGAGCTGGGAGTGGTGAGGGGGATCTTTATTCCTCACCCTCTGAGCTGGGAGTAGTGAGGGGGATCTTTATTCCTCACCCTCTGAGCTGGGAGTGGTGAGGGGGATCTTTACTCCTTACCCTCTGAGCTGGGAGTAGTGAGGGGGATCTTTATTCCTCACCCTCTGAGCTGGGAGTGGTGAGGGGGATCTTTATTCCTCACCCTCTGAGCTGGGAGTGGTGAGGGGGATCTTTACTCCTTACCCTCTGAGCTGGGAGTAGTGAGGGGGATCTTTATTCCTCACCCTCTGAGCTGGGAGTAGTGAGGGGGATCTTGATTCCTTACCCTCTGAGCTGGGAGTAGTGAGGGGGATCTTGATTCCTTACCCTCTGACCTGGGAGTGGTGAGGGTGATCTTTACTCTTTACCCTCTGAGCTGGGAGTGGTGAGGGGGATCTTTATTCCTCACCCTCTGAGCTGGGAGTGGTGAGGGGGATCTTTATTCCTCACCCTCTGAGCTGGGAGTGGTGAGGGGGATCTTGATTCCTTACCCTCTGAGCTGGGAGTAGTGAGGGGGATCTTTATTCCTCACCCTCTGAGCTGGGAGTAGTGAGGGGGATCTTTATTCCTCACCCTCTGAGCTGGGAGTAATGAGGGGGATCTTTATTCCTCACCCTCTGAGCTGGGAGTAGTGAGGGGGATCTTTATTCCTTACCCTCTGAGCTGGGAGTAGTGAGGGGGATCTTTATTCCTCACCCTCTGAGCTGGGAGTAGTGAGGGGAATCTTTATTCCTCACCCTCTGAGCGGGGAGTGGTGAGGGGGATCTTTATTCCTCACCCTCTGAGCTGGGAGTGGTGAGGGGGATCTTTATTCCTCACCCTCTGAGCTGGGAGTAATGAGGGGGATCTTTATTCCTTACCCTCTGAGCTGGGAGTAGTGAGGGGGATCTTTATTCCTTACCCTCTGAGCTGGGAGTGGTGAGGGGGATCTTTACTCTTTACCCTCTGAGCTGGGAGTGGTGAGGGGGATCTTTATTCCTTACCCTCTGAGCTGGGAGTAGTGAGGGGGACCTTTATTCCTCACCCTCTGAGCTGGGAGTAATGAGGGGGATCTTTACTCTTTACCCTCTGAGCTGGGAGTAGTGAGGGGGATCTTTATTCCTCACCCTCTGAGCTGGGAGTGGTGAGGGGGATCTTTATTCCTCACCCTCTGAGCTGGGAGTGGTGAGGGGGATCTTTATTCCTCACCCTCTGAGCTGGGAGTGGTGAGGGGGATCTTTATTCCTCACCCTCTGAGCTGGGAGTGGTGAGGGGGATCTTGATTCCTTACCCTCTGAGCTGGGAGTGGTGAGGGTGATCTTTACTCTTTACCCTCTGAGCTGGGAGTAGTGAGGGGGATCTTTATTCCTTACCCTCTGAGCTGGGAGTAGTGAGGGGGATCTTTATTCCTTACCCTCTGAGCTGGGAGTAATGAGGGGGATCTTTATTCCTCACCCTCTGAGCTGGGAGTAGTGAGGGGGATCTTTATTCCTCACCCTCTGAGCGGGGAGTGGTGAGGGGGATCTTTATTCCTCACCCTCTGAGCTGGGAGTAATGAGGGGGATCTTTATTCCTCACCCTCTGAGCTGGGAGTGGTGAGGGGGATCTTTATTCCTCACCCTCTGAGCTGGGAGTCGTGAGGGGGATCTTTATTCCTTACCCTCTGAGCTGGGAGTGGTGAGGGGGATCTTTATTCCTCACCCTCTGAGCTGGGAGTAGTGAGGGGGATCTTTATTCCTCACCCTCTGAGCTGGGAGTCGTGAGGGGGATCTTTATTCCTCACCCTCTGAGCTGGGAGTGGTGAGGGGGATCTTTATTCCTCACCCTCTGAGCTGGGAGTGGTGAGGGGGATCTTTATTCCTCACCCTCTGAGCTGGGAGTAGTGAGGGGGATCTTTATTCCTCACCCTCTGAGCTGGGAGTAGTGAGGGGGATCTTTATTCCTTACCCTCTGAGCTGGGAGTAATGAGGGGGATCTTTATTCCTCACCCTCTGAGCTGGGAGTAATGTGGGGGATCTTTATTCCTCACCCTCTGAGCTGGGAGTAGTGAGGGGGATCTTTATTCCTCACCCTCTGAGCTGGGAGTAATGTGGGGGATCTTTATTCCTCACCCTCTGAGCTGGGAGTAGTGAGGGGGATCTTTATTCCTCACCCTCTGAGCTGGGAGTCGTGAGGGGGATCTTTATTCCTCACCCTCTGAGCTGGGAGTAGTGAGGGGGATCTTTATTCCTTACCCTCTGAGCTGGGAGTAATGAGGGGGATCTTTATTCCTCACCCTCTGAGCTGGGAGCAGCTGTTTCTGATGCTTCGATTTCGATTGTACAATACACCATAGCCCAAGTAATCCTGGGAAGGTGCTTTATGTGCTAATCTTAGGCCGAGCAGAATTTCCACCTACCCTATGACTGTGTGCCTGACCCCAGCTCATATCCCAGGGTCAGATGCACTAACATGTTACCGGTGGGCACCTATGGTGCTGATGGAGTTCCTGGCTCAGGCGGAGAGGGAGGGATGGTGCTCTGGCACATGCCAAAACTTAAGTGTGAACTCCAAGATATAATGTAAAAAATGGCCAGCTCTTGCAGCTGTTGGTTTTGGGCACACAGGAAACAAATAATGGGAAATACATGGCCGGGCATATTATGCAACCACCCCTACTTCTGGCGGAATCGTTGACAGGCAGAGAAAGGGGCAGGAGCCGCGAAAATGGATTCTACTCCAAATCCCATCCCTGCCTGCCCAGATTACGATAGTTTTGTGCCGCTGTGTCCCAGAAATTTCAGAAGGAATTTCAGAGGTCAATTCTTTTTCAGCGGTTGTGCCAGATTTACTGCAAGTGAGTCACACCCCACATGACACAAAATTGTACATTTTCGATTGCATAGCTCAATTATGAGGAAGATTTTATGAATTAAAGTTCCCGTTGCAAAGCTTCATGGTCCTAGATCAGAAAGAACTGAAGCAGGTTCGTGAGTTCATAAGAGTTACTCCATGTCTACTATCAGTTAGAATGAGGAAATATCATAAGTAAGACCAGACTGTTACTGACTAAAGTCCCTGATCCTTGTCCATCTCTCCCATTCAAATCCCTCTTGTCCAGCTGCCAAACTTCTCAAAGCACTAAAATGGACTGTAACCCCATGGTGCTTTATCCCTTCTTCACCTCTCTGCGGCATTCAACATGGTTGACAGTACCAACCTCCTCCAACATCGCTCCTCCATGACCCAGCTTTGTGGGGCTGTCCTCACATTCCTCCCTAACCAAACACATCTCCATCAAGGGCTTCTCTCCCCTCCCCCACACTGTCACCTCCATTGGTCCTGGATCTATCCTTGTCCCCTTCTCTTCCTCATCTATATGCTGCCATCGGTGACAGCTTTCGCAGACACAGGTCATCTTCCAAATATATGCCAATGATGTCCACTCTCTACACTTCTTCCCTTGACCCCTAAAGTGCCTCTGTGCTGTCAAACGGTTTGTCCAACATCCATCTTGAATCAGTCATAATTTTCACCAGCTCAACATTGAAAAAAGAAAGAAAGGCTTGCATTTATATAGCACCTTTCACAACCTCAGGACGTCCCAAAGCGCTTTACAGCCAATGAGGTACTTTTGAAGTGTAGTCACTGTTGTAATGTAGGAAACACGGCAGCCAATTTGCACACAGCGAGGTCCTACAAACGGTAATATGATAAAGACCAGATAATCTGTTTCTAAGGGAAAAATATTGGCCAAGACACCGGGGAGAACTCCCCTGCTCATCTTCAAAATAGTGCCTTGGGATCATTTACAGCCACCTGAGAGGGCAGACGGGGCCTTGGTTTAATGACTCATCTGAAAGATGGTACCTCCGACAGTGCAGCACTCCCTCAGTACTGCACTGGAGTGTCAGCCTAGATTTTGTGTTCAAGTCCCTGGATTAGGACTTGAACCCACAACCTACTAACTCAGAGACAAAAATGCTACCAATTGAACCATCGCTGACAACAATGAAACCATTGACTTCGCTCCCCACCACAAACTCCAATCTCTTGCCATTGATTCCATCTCCATTTCAAGTTGAACCAGACTATTTACAGCCTTGTTGCCCTGTTCAACCCGAAACTGGAATTCAGACCCTATAGGTGGAAATGAGTCGGGGCCTCAGTGTACCTCCACAGGCAGCTCGCCCCAAAAGAAAAATGAATTTCGAGCTGCTGGCAGCAGCCCTCAGGTAAGTTCCGGGAGAGGTGGTTGGAGCAGGTGACTGTGGTCAGGGGGAGAAAGGTGCTATTAAAAAAAAATTAAATGAACGATTATCTCCTGGTGGCTGCAGGGGCCACTGAAGAATACTGAGCGGGGCAGGCCCGACACCTACCCTGCTCATCAGTAACTAATTATTGAAAGGGGTCCATTCACAATATATATCAATGATTTGGATGAGGGAGCCAAATGTAATATTTCCAAGTTTGCTGACGACACAAAACTAGGTGGGTTCGTGAGATGTGAGGAGGATGCAAAGAAGCTTCAAGGTGATTTAGACAAGTTGAGTGAGTGGGCAAATACATGGCAGATGCAGTATAATGTGGATAAATTTGAAGTTATCCACTTCGGAAAGAAAAACAGAAAGGCAGAGTATTATTTAAATGGTGATAGATTGGGAAATGTTGATGTACAAAGGGACCTGGGTGTCCTTGTACACCAGTCACTGAAAGCAAACATGCAGGTGCAGCAAGCAGTTAGGAAGGCAAATGGTATGTTGGCCTTCATTGCAAGAGAATTTGAGTACATGAGCAAGGATGTCTTACTGTAGTTATCCAGGGCCTTGGTGAGACCACACCTGGAGTATTGTGTGCAGTTTTGGTCTCCTTACCTAAGAAAGGATATAGTTGCCATCGAGGGAGTGCAGCGAAGGTTCCCCAGACTGATTCCTGGGATGGTAGGACTGTCATATGAGGAGAGATTGGGTCGACTCGGCCTGTATTCACTCGAGTTTAGAAGAATGAGAGGGGATCTCATTGAAACATATAAAATTCTGATGGGGCTAGACAGACTGGATGCAGGGAGGATGTTTCTCCTGGCTGGGGAGTCCAGAACGAGGGGTCACAGTCTCAGGAAAATCAGGGGTAGGACATTTAGGACTGAGATGAGGAGAAATTTCTTCACTCAGAGGGTGGTGAACCTGTGGAATTCTCTACCACAGAAGGCTGTGGAGGTCAAGTCACTGATTATATTTAAGAAGGAGCTAGATAGATTTCTAGACACAAAAGGCATCAAGGGGTACGGGGAGAGAGCGGGAATATAGTATTGAGTTGGAGGATCAGCCATGATCATATTGAATGGCGGAGCAGGCTTGAAGGGCCAAATGGCCTACTCCTGCTCCTATTTTCTATGTTTCTACGTTAGGCCTCCAATTTACATATTCCAGGGCCTAAAAAATGGAAACCACAAATTTGGCAGTGGGACTAATGCTAAATTGGTATGCTTTGCGCACGATTTACACCGAAAAAATAGGTGCAACGTATGCCAATTTCTACCCCATATCATCCCTGTCCTTTTCTGACCTACATCGGTCCCTCTTCCACCACCGCATTCATTTAAAAATTCTTGCCCTTGTTTATAAGTCTCTCCAGAGCCTTTTCCCACCATATGTCTGCAATCTCCTCCAGCTCTGTGTTCCCCCCTCCCCCGCCAAACAACCCCTTTCTCTCTCTCTGACCTTTTGTGCGTTCCCCCTTTCCCTTTGCCCATTATTGGTATCAGAGCCTTCAGCCCCCTGGGCCGGACATCCTGGAACTCCGTTTATAAATGTTCCTGCCCCTCCCCCTCCCTCTCTTTCTTCAAAAACCATCTCTTTGACCAAGCCTTTGATTGCCCCATCTAATCTCTCCCTTCCTGGCTCGGTGTCGGTCTTCCTTATCGTCATCCATGAATTGCCTTGGGACATTCTTTATGCAAGTTCTTGTTGTTGTAAAATCGCTATGGTATTTATTTACGCTTAAAGCATACATGCAGAAGTTTAGGATCAAGGCAATGCTATCAGTGTAAGGCTGTGTTGTTGTATGTACGGTATATAAAGTTCAATGAAGCAGCCATCTGCTGTGAGAACTTTTTCTTCTTTTGAAAAGTCTTGTTATGTAATGACACAAATTGGGATGGATTTTGCTCTGCTTTATCGACCAAAACCTGGCAGTATAGCAGCAGAAAATGAAGCAGGGAGTCCTACCCCATCATCCCTGTAATGCTGGACATGCTCCTACCTGCTCTCCCAAACAGGAGCCTTGGCCATCTGACCCTTGTCTGGCTCACTCTGTGTGTGTGTGTGTGTGAGGGTGTGAGGGTGGGAGGTGGGGGGAAGGCAAGGAAACTGGCTGATTTCACTTCCTCCCACTTGAAGTATCGCAAAATCCAGCCATCAGCAAGAGAGGGGTGGCAGTACATGACGAGGCAGTGGCCATAAGCTCACTAATGGCCTTGTTGGTGGGAGAAAGCCTGATAGGGGTCAACTCTCCCTCTCTTCTTCCCCCATTCCCAGTCCTGAAGTGCATGCAGCTCAGTAACAGCCTTTATTCTCCACTCTTGAAAAAATTCTTTGGGGAGCTTTTGTCCCCTTTAACTGCGTGTCCTGCTCTTTCTGGCATTGCAATGGCTGTCCTACCGCATCACCACAGAGTTTTGCACCCTCACAGTGCACTTAAGGGAAAGGGTATCCTGATGGGATTAGTTGAAGTAAGGAGGGAGGAGGCTCATGTGGAGCATAAATGCCAGCATGGACCAGTTGGGCCAAATGGCCTGATTCTGTGCTGTAGTTTCGATGTAAGTGATGGGCTTCCTCATGAAAATAAGTCAGGGTCAGGGCAGCATGTGGAAGTCCTGCCCTGGGGGAAAATCCAACCCAAATAATGCAGCAGTGCCAATTGGTTCTGTGAGATATACACAACACTAGATTTTGACACAGCCATAAGCACACTTTTCCCTTTGAATGAAAGATTGTCCACAAGCTTAACTAAACCAAATATCCAAGTAGGAATACTATTTTGAATCAAATGCCAATTCTCTTAATATTTCCTTCAGATTAAAATCCAATATTGGAGGGACTGTATTGAGCCTGCAGTGAATTGAACCTTTTTAAAAATACAACGATAGCACCCAGCCATTGAGGTATAGTTCACAGTAGGTAATCAGAGTGTTTGCTCACACCTTGAAGTCTTCATTTCCACTCTATGCATTTCTCCCATCATATAAAACCTTTATCTTGATCACAGTCAAGGAATCTTCTTGGCATTCTTGTGGGTGGGCAATCCATTTTAAACTTGGGGAAGGAACAGCATTTATTGTAATCTAAGTTATCTTAGTTTTTTAAAACAGCTTCTATTTTTGTCACAGTTGATATAGTGTCCAAAGTGAAAAAGGTTTTCGACTCCTCCAGCGACATCCCTCACCCTAAGGAGCACAAACGTTCACCAAAACAAAAATCATCTATAATCGTTTTGCACCAAACTCAAGGGACTAGACAGTGACTGAAAATACATTTAAAACATTATTAAAAAAAGACTTGCAATAGCCATAGTGAACTTAAAGGTACCTCTTTATCTGGGATTTCTCAATGACATGCTCCATTTTGGGACTCAGCTTCGCCTCTTATTAAAACAAATCCTCGTGCTGGTTAATCTTATGATTAGTGCACTCCTCCTCAGTTATTATCATATAAATAATTCATTCTAATTTGCTGAATTTCCGCTCATTATTAAAACACTAGGCAATGGATGGTTGGTGTACTGTGTGACCTGTCACCTCATCTGAACCAGTAATTCAGTAATAAAGAATGCCCTGAATGTAGTACTAGAGAATTGATCAGAAGCAGCTAGTTAATAACACAACCATTGAATTTATGGGGAAAGATCGAAGATACTTGGAGCTTGAAAGGAGACATCTGAGAGATGATCTCATAGAAGTAAATGTGGAAAAATTACTTCAAATTAAATTGTTAGATTAGGACAAGGTGACGCAGATTGAGAACGTAGGACTGATGTTGGGGCATTCTTCTTCTCGAAAAGAGTGATCTGAACGGCCTTCCTCATCCGTAATTGTGATCTTGTGAAGTACTGACACTCAAGATGCCTTTACATTGCGCTGGAGTCATAAGGTTCCTGAAGTACAGGTCTCATGAAGCCAGCAAAAAGCCAAATGTAAAACTGTCAGGACTTGCTAAGACCGATGGCCCAGAAGACCCACTGGTTGGTTTCTGTTACTTGCCTATGTTTATGTATCTGGCAGGCTGCTGGGGATCCCCTAATCCAATTCTAGTCCAGAGTGTGAACTTTCCACTCGCACATTTAACAAACAGCTGACCCACCTCAAGGTCGACCTAATTATATATTCATAGCGAGTCCTCAGCCTGGATTAGGCTCTCACTGGGAGCTTCTTCAATGGGGGTAGGGGCATGGGAAATCAGTGTTAAGAGCTGCAGCTGAGAATTAAAGCTGACTTGATTTTGATCTGCAGGAGGAAGACAGGAGTCAGGAAATTGTTGCAACAGCTGGCCTGACACCATAAAGAATATCTTCATTGACTGATGTGACTCCGCAGCTGTTTGGCACTGAAGGGCGTTCTCCTCATAGGGCAATGAGGCAGACTGCATGGGAGGAGGTGGCAAAAAGGTTCAAGGTAGTCTGAAACATTCAGAGGAACTGGAAGCAGATGAATAAGAAGTTGGCCAGCATCAGAACATCTACCACGGTGAGTCTACCCAGCATTTCCCTATGCCGAATGGATGGGCAAAGCATGTACATGTGTCCTCTCAATATGTTACACCTCAACTGAGGCCAAAAAGAAAGTATTCCTGCACATTTCAGCTCTTTCATAGCTTCACATGGATGCCAGAGCAAGCCTTCTACTTGCAACTTAAAACTGGGACTGTTACTACACTTACAGCTGTAAAGGTGAGCCCAGAAAGCAAACTTACAACAAAACCCAGGTGCATGATGTGTTTTCATTTACTCACACACACTCTGGGATGTAGGGCAGACACTTGGGTGACACTGTATGTGCCCTTCAAACGTCCAGCATCTCAACATTACAGGACTCATGTTCTGAATGTGGGCTCGAGGAGTAGAACCTTGCCCACTAGAAGCAATTATCAGGAAATCAGTGGTACCCTCCCCATGATTTTCCATCCATATGGAAAACCATGAGGAGAACAGCCAATAATTCCCTGATGCATGCTTCCGGCGCATGAGGCTCCGTGCCTGGTGTATACATTCGGTAAATCAGTCTTTACTTTGCTACTTGATGGACCAGGTAGCACATAACAGGAGGGAGCAATCCTACATGGGAAGAAGGCTCAGAAACTTTTGAAAAGGTTACTCTGCAAATCATGAGGCTGGAGAGCATAGAAGAAGTGTGGCAGAGTGAAGTCAGAAACCTCATCCTAGCCCAACGCGAGTACTGTCCTCATCCGTTATTCTTTTTCCATCCAATCAGACCCAAACAGGAACTCCAATACACCACTGTGAACACAGTATATCGCCATGTAAGCAATGCTTGAAGGGGTATCATTATAACATCTATTACTCTTCTACTTCTATAAGCATCCTCCCCACAGCCCACTGCAGGTCCCAGTGCTGTGTAATACAACGCATTTCTGTAATGTTACCACTGCTTTCTTTTGGATAACTGACTCTGCCTTTTGGAAGGGTAAGGGGCCCTAAGGAATATGTCAGTATTTGCAGGAAAAATTAAAAGCCAGCACTCTTTGCTGTGTCAGCAAACGCAGTTTTGCTGAATTACATGAAAAAACCATCAGTCAGCACACCTCGCAGTCTACAGATACAATGCATACTTTCCCACACTTTATGGACACATCTGGCTCTTTCCCATGTGTTATCATCATGTCAAACCCTTTTCCATGTGTTACCATCATGTTAGACCTTTCTCCATATGCTATCATCATGTCAGTCCCTTTTCCATGTGTTATCATCATTAGACCCTTTTCCGTATGTTATCATCATGCCAGACTCTTTTCTGTTTGTTATCCACATGTCAGACCCTTTTCCGTGTTGTTTTGAAAATCGGGGGTCTGGTGGTGGGCGCACCTCGATCACCCGTTGGGTACCCAAGCTTTGTCTGATGCAATTTTCAGGCTGGCCTGTAAATGGGTGCACAGCACATCTGCCCGAAACAAACAGTAGGCTACTTAAATATGGAAATCAGGGTCCTTTGCCAGTTTTAGGACCTCGTTTGCAATTTTCACATAGAAATGGCTGGAGTGTACACTGCACATGCTTTGTTTCATTTATACCATTGTAAACAATTTTACAACACCAAGTTACAGTCCAACAAATTTATTTTAAATGTATTGTAATATTTATTTTAAATGTCCTGTAATAACAAATTTATTTTAAATGTCCTGTAATATTTTGTTGGACTATAACTTGGTGTTGTAAAATTGTTTACAATTGTCAACCCCAGTCCATCACCGGCATCTCCACATCATTTATACCAGGCATTGAGTGATCTAACCATTGATCTTCAAAGAGACTGCCGGAGGCCGCTCCAGAAATTGTCTGCAAAGTTTTGGGGGGGAATTTTTGTGGGATCAGAAGGAGGCGGAATGTTTGTCCTGGCTCCACAAAAATACAGCGGCCCACTGCTGGCTGCTGAGTGGGCCCCTCCCCCCTCTATGGTGCGCCTCCCTTCCCCCTCCCTTTTATTACTGACGTCAGGCTCAGCCCTCTACTGGGGCTGCTGGATCTCCCAGCCCCTGGTGTGGCACCACAATGAGAAAACTGTGAGAGCCATTCGGAGGGAGACAGACGGGGGGAGAAAAAAGTGGAACAGAGAAAATGCCAGAGAGAATTAAACTGTGGTAAAGAAACAGTTACAAGAAGAGAGATAAACATTTTTAAATTGTTTAGATAGAAGATTAATACTACAGTAACAAGGCTTCTATTAATATATGACTAACATTATTACTTTAATATTAATGTACGTTCCAGTTGTCACAGAACATGGACTGAAGACTTTTAAAACGCCCAGGCTTGCCTGTAATCTACAAGTTAATATTTTGACTTGTTCTAGTTCAAGTGTGTGCTCCTGAATAAACTTCAATATTTGAATCTCTTACAAGATATTAGTTTTTTTATAATGACCATCAATCAATTCACTGATGTCCTAAAATAATTTATCAATATCTTACTAACTATTCAATGAATGACTTTAGTTTTACTGAACACATTTGTTTCTATCTTGGTCTGCACTCATTAGAATGTCTCAATTACATTAATGGACATTTGCTAATGTACCAGTTCTCAGATTGAAATAATTTAAGGCCTCACAGACTCTCTCCTCATTAATTACAGTTCTTGGTTCTGAGTCTGTTTTCCAGTTACAGTTATTTTGTTGTTCCCCTACCTATCTTACCTGTTCCTCCTTTCAGGCCTCATTGACAATAGTCAATAATACAGATCCTCTAACATTGCTACTCCTTGGAAGGCATCTTCTGAACGTTCTAACCCCTGTGAGAATCCTATGATGCTTGGTCTTTGTGTTGTTTCATTAAACAACACAAGTTGGGCTGCTCCTCAAACTCTCAAGCCCACTTATGCTGGCACCTGGAGACCCCAACCTAGATCCCAGGGTAGAGTGTTGGAGCGCTGCCACGTCTCTCCAATGGTGAAGAGGAGGCCCAGCAAGGGCCAGAAGGAACATCCTGTTCTTCACATCTGTAAGGAATTTAAGGTCTTTCCCAGAGATTCATGGATCTGGATGATAGTTCAGGCAAAGAAAGCGACCTGACGGGGTAGTTTTGTGAATCAAAGTGATTCTTTATTTAGTAATTTAAAAAGAGCATATAGCAAGCATGAAGCAACTCAATCAATACGTGAATTACTCTACCCGATAATTCAAGTGGGGGTTCGCAACGTTCCTTACTTAATGATTTAAAAGAGCACATAAGCAGGCACAAAGCAAAGTGAGCAAGTAACAGACACAATCTTATGCATCAAAGCAGTAGTTTGGGTCCAAAAGTAGGGAGTTGATTACAGTGGTAAGAGGAGTTCTTCTCATCAAGGTTTGTCTTTTCATCAAAGTTTAGAGACAAAGTGGTTTGGTCAGAGCTCAGAATCAAAGTCTTTTTGTCAAAAGTCTCAATGAAGGAACGTATGCTGCAGTCGTTAACTCTTGAAGCTTCTTCCAGCTTCTCCGATGTTGTCGTCTGTTTTGACTGCTACGATGTCTTATCTTTATATGCTTCTGAGCAAATAGGCATGAACCAAGTTACAAGAAGGCCAGATTTGTTCATAGCATTAAGATGGATGGCTGGTTGGACCATTCATGGACTGTACGAACCCCTTATATCCACCCCTTTACGCGAAGCCAGTTGCCCTATCAATTCTTTGTCTTTCGCAGTTGTTGTTGACCTTGAAAACCTTCTGGAAGCTTCTCCTTATCATTTGTTATTGACAGTCGCAGCCTGTCTCGAGTCTCTGTACTGTTTGCTCATGCAGTATTAAACTGCAGGATGTCCAACTGTCCAGTTTAAACAGTCTGCACTTCGCTGTTCTGCAATTGTGCATTTATACTGTAATATGCAGGGCAAGTTATCCCTTGCTTTCAAATGTTCTGCAAATGTACTATGCAAGTGAATGTCCAAATCCTTAAAGAGACTGGTTAACCCTTTATGTTGAATCATCCAGTAGTTCAAAAGAGTAAAATGAGGTTTGACCCAATGTCCAAAATCCTTACAAATCTTCTGCTCCAAATGATCAAGCAAGCCTATTGGGGAAGGTAATCAATCCCCTCCGGCATCCATTACCTTTCTCCAGAGAAGGTTTGGGGGATCGTAAGGCCCTCAATGGAATTTACTCCGGCTCTCAGCTGCCAAGACGCCCTTCAAAGGCGTTATAGCAGAATTCCCAGGGAAGTCCAGGAGCTCCCACATACAGGTCCCTATAACATGGGGGCTAGGCGGAAGACCTGGACAACATGCAGCAAGACCTGGACAACATCCAGGCTTGGGCTGATAAGTGGCAAGTAACGTTCACACCAGACAAGTGACAGACAATGACCATCTCCAACAAGAGAGAGTCTAACCACCTCCCCTTGACATTCAATAGCATTACCATCGCCGAATCCCCCACCATCAACATCCTGGGGGGTCACCATTGACCAGTAACATAACTGGACCAGCCACATAAATACTGTGGCTACAAGAGCAGGTCAGAGGCTGGGTATTCTGCGGTGAGTGACTCACCTCCTGACTCCCCAAAGCCTTTCCATCATCTACAAGGCACAAGTCAGGAGTGTGATGGAATACTGTCCACTTGCCTGGATGAGTGCAGCTCCAACAACACTCAAGAAGCTCGACACTATCCAGGACAAAGCAGCCTGCTTGATTGGCACCCCATCCACCACCCTAAACATTCATTCCCTTCACCACCGGCGCACCATGGTTGCAGTGTGTACCATCTACAGGATGCACTGCAGCAACTTGCCAAGGGTTCTTTGACAGCACCTCCCAAACCTGCGACCTAGAAGGACAAGGGCAGCAGGCACATGGGAACAACACCACCTGCACGTTCCCCTCCAAGTCACACACCATCCCGACTTGGAAATATATCGCCGTTCCTTCATCGTCGCTGGGTCAAAATCCTGGAACTCCTACCTAACAGCACTGTGGGAGAACCGTCACCACACGGACTGCAGCGGTTCAAGAAAGCGGCTCAACACCACCTTCTCGAGGGCAATTAGGGATGGGCAATAAATGCTGGCTTGCCAGCGACGCCCACATCCCATGAACGAATTAAAAAAAAGATCAACTCACAAACCCCCCCCCCATTCCCACTGGAATTTAATGGACTAGTTGAAATGGGGCGGAATCTCAGCGTAACCGAATTCCACCCCAAATGCCTGCCCACCGTCTGCAGCTCCAGGAATATCATGGCCCAAGTATTTAAGCACTAATCCCAGAAGATAGATCAGTCACCTGGTCCGGATGGGATGCACCCTAGGTTGCTGAAGGAAATAAGGGGGAAATTGCGGAAGTACTGGCCATAATCTTCCAGACATCCTCAGATACGGGGGTGGTGCCTGAGGACTGGAGAATTGCAAATGTTACACCCTTGTTCAAAAAAGGGTGTAAGGATAAACCCAGCAACTATAGGCCAGTTAGTTTAACCTTGGTGGTGGGGAAACTTTTCGAAACGATAATCCGGGACAGAATTAATAGTCACCTAGACGAGTGTGGATTGATTAGGGAAAGCCAGCATGGATTTGTTAAAGGCAAATCGTATTTAACCAACTTGATAGAGTTTTTTGATGAGGTAACAGAGAGGGTAGATGAGGGCAATGCAGTTGATGTGGTGTATATGGATTTTCAAAAAACATTTGGTAAAGTGCCACGTGGTAGGCTTGCTATTAAGATTGCGGTCCATGGAATAAAGAGGGCAATAGCAACATGGATATAGAATTGGCTAAATGACAGGAAACAGAGAGTGATGGTTTTTCGGACTGGAGGGAGGTGTGCAGTGGTGTTCCCCAGGGGTCGGTAATGGGACCACTGCTTTTCTTGATATATATTAATGAATTGGACTTGGGAGTACAGGGCACAATTTCAAAATTTACAGATGACACAAAATTTGGAAGGGTAGTCCAAGTCGGCCCATGCCACTTTGCGGAAAAATTCAAGGTGATGCATTTCGGTAGGAAAAATGAGGAGAGGCAATATAAACTAGAGGACACAATTCTAAAAGGGGTAGAGGAACAGAGGGACCTGGGGGTATATGTGCACAAATTGTTGAAGGTGGCAGGGCAGGTTGAGAAAGCGGTTAAAAAAGCATACGAGGTCCTGGGCTTTATAAATAGAGGCATAGAGTACAAAAGTATGGAAGTCATGATGAACCTTTAGAAAACACTGTTCAACCACAACTGAAGTATTGTGTCCAGTTCTGGGCACTGCACTTTAGGAAGGATGTGAAGGCCCTAGAGAGGGTGCAGAAAAGATTTACTAGAAAGGTTCCAGGGATGAGGGACTTTAGTTACGTGGATAGACTGGAGAAGCTGGGGTTGTTCTCCTTGGAACAGAGATGGTTGAGAGGAGATTTGATAGAGGTATTCAAAATCATGAAGAGTCTAGACAGAGTAGATAGAGAGAAACTGTTCCCATTGGCGGAAGGGTCAAGAACCAGAGGACATAGATTTAAGGTGATTGGCAAAAGATTTAAGGTGATTGGCAAAAGAACATGAGGAAAAACTTTTTTACACAGCAAGTGGTTAGGATCTGGAATGCTGTGCCCGAGGGGGTGGTAGAGGCAGATTCAATCATGGCTTTCAAAAGGGAACTGGATAAGTACTTGAAACGAAAAAATGTGCAAGCCTATGGGGATAGGGCAGGGGAATGGGACTAGCTGGATTGCTCATATATAGAACCAGCCCGGACTCAACTGGCCAAATGGCCTCCTTCCATGTTGCATCCTTTCTACGATTCTATGATTCTAAGATAATGGGCATCGAGACTGAGACTTAAATTTTCCACTTTTGCCAATTTGGCACTTGTCACCGATATGATGGGACTTCCACTCACAATAAAGATGCGCCGCTCACACTGGTCAATCTTCCAGCTTTGGGGACATTAATATATTTAAGGTGGTCCCTCCAGGCTCTACCGAGGAGCCTGACCATAGATTTGCTGCAGTAGTGCTCAGAAGCCTAATGCAGTGTATCTTATCAGCAGTGGTTCAGTGGCAGCACTCTCGCCTTTGAGGTCAGAAGGTTATAAGTTCAAGTCCTACTCCAGAGGTTTGGGCACATAATCCAAGCTTATGCTTCAGAGTAGTACTGAGAGAGTGCTGCACTGTCGGAGGTGCCAGCTTTCAGGTGAGACGATAAACCGAGGTCCGCTCAGGTAGATGTAAAAGATGCCTTGGTATTATTTTGAAGAAGAGTAGGGGTGTTTTTCCTGGTCAATATTTATCCCTCAACCCACATCACTAAAAAAGATTATCTGGTCACAATCTCGCTGCCATATGTGAGGTCTTGCTGTGTGCAAATAGGCTGCCACATTTCCCACATTACAACAGTGACTACACTTCAAAAATGCTTCACTGGCTGCAAAGCACTTTGGGACGTCCTGAGGTCAAGAAAGGCGTTGTATAAATAAAAATCTTTTTCTTGTAGACATTGGTAGACATTGTTTTTTAAATCAATTCGCCACGCTTCCTGCTCTTTAAAAGCTCAATACCTTTCTCCCCTCCACTGCCATAGCAACACTATACATCAGAGACGAACAGGTGTCCCTGGCATCCGGCATTGCTATGACACCAGTGATGGGAAATATGTCAGAGGAAGTGCAGGCATTTTACACACTGCTGGGCTCTGCCTGTTGGGAAATCGGATGGGGGGGGGGTGGGGAACTAAAATGGACATTGGCCCATTGCTGGTCCCCGCCCACCCCAGTTCCACTGAATAGTCGGCAGAGGCAAATCGGGAAATCCTGCCCGTAATATATTTTAAATGGTCTACTGCAACTTCTGTTTACCAGAACTGGGTTGAGAACAGATCTGGCCCGGGTAAATTGGAATCAAAGATTGGCAGACAAAACTGTCATCAATGGGCAGCCTTTAAAGAGGAGATGGTTCGGGTACAGTCTAGGCACTTTCCTAAGAGGGGGAAAGGTAGGGCAACCAAAGCCAGAGCTCCCTAGATGATGAAAGAGATAGAGAGTAAAATGAAGCAGAAAAAGGGGGCCGTATGACAGATGTCAGGTTGATAACACAAATAAGAACCAGGCTGAATATAGAAAGTACAGAGGAGAAGTGAAAAAGGAAATAGGAGGGGCAAAGAGGGAATATGAGAATAGACTGGCAGCTAACATAATAGGGAATACAAAAGTCTTCTACAGGCACATAAATAGTAAACAGGTAGGAAGAGGAGGGGTGGGGCCGATTAGGGACCAAAAAGGAGATCTAAGCATGGAGGCAGAGGGCGTGGCTGAGGTACTAAATGAATACTTTGCATTTGTCTTTACCAAGGAAGAAGATGTTGCCAAAGTTACAATTAAAGGAGGTAGTTGAGATACTGGATCGGCTAAAAATTGATAAAGAGGAGGTACCAGAAAGGCTAGCTGTACTTAAAGTAAATAAATCACCCGGTCCAGATGGGATGCACCCTAGGTTGCTGAGGGAAGTAAGGATGGAAATTACAGAGGTGTTGGCCATAATCTTCCAATCCTCCTTAGATACGGGGGTGGTGCCAGAGGATTGGAGGATTGCAAATGTTAGACCCTTGTTCAAAAAAGGGTGTAAGGATAAACCCAGTAACCATAGGCCAGTCAGTTTAACCTCGGTGTTGGGGAAGCTTTTAGAAACAATAATCCGGGACAAAATTAATAGTCACTTGGGCAAGTTTGGATTAATAAAGGAAAGCCAGCACGGATTTGTTAAAGGCAAATCATGTTTAACTAACTTGATTGAGTTTTTTGATGAGGTAACAGAGAGGGTTGATGTGGTGTGTATGGACTTTCAAAAAAGTGCCGCATAATAGGCTTGTCATTAAAGTTGAAGCCCATGGAATAAAAGGGGCAGTGGCAGCATGGATACAAAATTGGCTAAGTGACAGGAAACAGAGAGTGGTGGTGAATGGTTGTTTTTCGGACTGGAGGAAGGTATACAGTGGTGTTCCCCAGGGGTCGGTACTAGGATCACCGCTTTTTTTTTATATACATTAATGAATTGGACTTGGGTGTACAGGGCACAATTTCAAAATTTGCAGATGACACAAAACTTGGAAGTGTAGTGAACAGTGAGGAGGATAGTGATAGGCATCAGGAGGACATAGACAGGCTGGTGGAATGGGCCAACACATGGCAGATGAAATTTAATGCAGAGAAGTGTGAAGTGATACATTTTGGCAGGAAGGCAAAATAAATTAAATGCTGCAATTCTAAAGGGGGTGCAGGAACAGAGAGATCTAGGGGTATATGTGCACAAATCTTTGAAGGTGGCAGGACAGGTTGAGAAAGCGGTTAAAAAAGAATACTGGATCCTCGGCTTTATAAATAGAGACATAGAGTATAAAAGCAAGGAAGTTATGTTGAATCTTTATAAAACACTGGTTCAGCCACAACTGTAGTATTGTGTCCAATTCTGGGCACCACACTTTAGGAAGGATGTGAAGGCCTAGAGAGAAAAAAATTGCTAGAATGGTTCCAGGGATGAGGGACTTCAGTTTTTGTGGATAGACCGGAGAAGCTGGGGTTGTTCTCCTTAGAGCAGAGAAGGTTAAAAGGAGATTTGACAGAAGTGTTTGATAGTTGGCAAAAGAACCAAAGGCGACATGAGGAAAAACTTTCTTACGCAGCACATATTTATGATCTGAAATGTGCTGCCTGAAAAGGTGGTGGAAGCAGATTCTATCATTACTTTCAAAAAGGAATTGGATAAATACTTGAAGGGAAAACATTTGCAGGGCTTAGGGAAAGAGTGGGGGGAATGGGACTAACTGGATTGCTCTTACAAAGAGCCGGCACAGGCTCGATGGGCCGAATGGCCTCCTTCTGTACTGTAACCATTCTAGGATTCTATAACTGGATCAAGGGATGCCCAGCAGCCTATCAGATATAGACAGGGATATGAACCAACTGACCACTTTTAAAGCAGGAAATCAAATGTAAAAGATAATGTAGTCATATCAGGCTTAATCTAGAGAATGGAAAGATAATTAGAATAATTGGCAAATTTATTGTTGTTAGTGAAGTCATTCATCTCTCTACCTCTCAGAGTGCTGCCAGCATTACACTACAGCAGATCACATATCCCCAGATGAAAAATTAGTGAAATCGTAGGTTATTACTACATGTCAAAGCTTATTTTACACTATTTCAGGCTCAGGGCCCATGGTAAACAGAACATTTCCAAATTAGCCACAGTTAAAGAAAGACGTGCATTTATATTGTGCCCTTCACATCCTCAGGATGTCTCAAAGTGCTTCACAACTAAATATTTACAGTGTAGCCACTGTTGCTAATTAGGAAAATGCAGCAGCCAATTTGCATACAAGAAGATCCCACAAATAGCAATGAAATAAATGACTAGATAATCTGATTCAGTGGTGTTGCTTGATAAATATATGTTAGCAAGTTTGAATAGTGCCACGGGATCTATTGCATCCATCTGAGAGTGCAGACAGGGCTTCAGCTTAATATCTCAACTGGGGGACAGCATCTCTGACAGTGCAACACTCCCTCTATACTGCACTGATGTGTCAGCCTAGATTCTGTGCTCCACAGTCGATGAGTGGCGCTTGGAACCCACAGCCTCCTGACTCAGAGGTAAGAGTTCTACCACTGAGCCAAGGCTAACTCCTTGTTTTTAAGCGAATGGCTGATTTGAGTATTAAAGATGGTGACAATTATGGATGCCGGCTGTGAGCTTTAGAAATATTAATTGTCATTATTATTAGAGGTAAGAGTGCTACTACTGAGCCAAGCCTGACACCACTTCTAATGCTATGGTTAGTCTTTGAAAAATCCATGACAAAAGAAATAGGGCTAGAAATTTGGCCATGTAGTGCCCGTTTTTCAGGTGCTACGCGGTCTCCTGAGGTCCCAAAATGGCGTCCGGAATGCGCAAGCACAACGTGTGCCGGACGCCATCATGGTAAAGGGGTTTGCGCAGGCGCAGATAAGGAGAATATGCGTTGGATCAGTTTGCAATGCTGATTTAAAGGGATAGGTACCATGGCACTCAATGCTCCAGCCAACCAGTCTTAACCACGACCAGCTGAACATGTCGTAGACGGCCTGGAGGACCCCCCACAAGCGCTATTTAAAGGGACCATGCAGGATTTACAGGTTAGTTGCTGGATTATTACTTTTGGCTGCTGATGCATTTGTACCTGTTTTTGGAGGTCTCCTATACTTGAATACTAAGACTAGGGGACATAGCCTAAAAATTAGAGCCAGGACTTGCAGAATTGAAGTCAGGAGTGGTAGAAGTTTTGAACGCTCTTCTGCAAATGGCATTTTATGCTAGCTCAATTGCTAATTTTAATCTGAGACTGATAGATTTTTCTTAACCAAGTGTATTAAGGGCTAAGGCGGGTATATGGAGTTAGGTCACAGACCAGTCACAATCTCATTCAATGGCAGAACAGGCTCAAGGGGATAAATACCACTGCCACTTACTGCCTCCTGTTAGGCGCCACCTTCTCCTGCAAGAAAGCAGAATGTGTATTGGTGAGTGTCCTGCAGGATGTTTGGGTGATGTGCCTGTCATGGTTGAATAGCTGCCAGTATGTGTGACCTGTGAGTTGTGGGTGTGCGGCTTGCAACAGTGGTAATGTGTGAGGGTGAGAGGAAGCATCTGATTGGAAGAGTTGAGTACTGATTGAAAGAGTTTGTTGATATGTGGGTGATGAGGGTGTAGTGGGTGGAGCAGTGGATGCAGCTAGTGGTGCAGTTGTTGGGAGCAACCACTTCACAGTTGACCTCACTCACCTTAACCACTCGTGTCAAAGCATTGAACTTTCTTCTGCACTGTATCCATGATCGTGGTGCTATGCCCCTGGCATTGACTTCGTCCCCTACTGCCTCCCACTACTTCTTGAGCATATGTCTGGAGGGCCTCTTGCCTTCTTGTTGATATATGCCTCTTCTTCTGTCCACCTCTTGCGCCAAGGCCTCTAGTGCATCAGCAGAGAACCTTGGTGCATGCTCTCTCTCAGGCCTGGTACAAACTCAGATTGGCAGATTGGTGAGGTCTAGCGTGCAGATTGGAGGATGTGGGATTTAGTAGTGCGCAACCTTTATTCAATGTTTTAATATAACTCAACAGTTTGTATACATAGGGACGGGACCTGCATCTGTGTTTTACATGGGCGATGTCTGATCTCCGTTCAGAGTCCGTGCTGACCCATATCTTATATTTTGCACATAAGAGGTGTAGGCTGACTTTAAGAGGTGCAAGCAACTCAGGTGATATCTGGGCCCCCCTGCTGGTCAGAAGTGCAAAGCTGGTGAGAACATCACAGACAGACCTGGCTGCTGCACTACAATCAGGTAAATGATCAGGCAGCACGAATCTTACATGCTGTCTGTATCGGAACCACCGGGCATGGGATAATCACGCACCGCGATGCCTGCGCCCAGATTCAAGGGTTAACCTGTTCAACCCCCATTGCCTGGGACAACAAAGACATGGGTAAGTTCGGGGCTGCTGCACTCCAGGCTTGGAGCCTCCGTCAATGGGAGCACAGGTTGCAGCTAGGTATTGCAATATTATAGGCCTGATTCTATAATCCACACTCCTGTTCAGCATGGCTTCACACAAGGAGTGCAGGGTTGCTAAATTTACCCTAATGTTTGTTGCCCTGCACCATTTCTTTTGTACAAGGAAGGCTGACCAAATAAGCAAATGGGTCATAATCACCTTTGCAAGTGAAGATATTGATAAATTTTATGAGTGTGCACTCCCAGAGCGGATATTGAGATACCTGAACACAAAATTGTAGAATGCACGTTATTTCCCAATGTGTGCTCCCGACGGGCAAGTTTTCACACCAGGAGTGTGCATTCAATAAAATTGACCCTCTTTTTTAATATATTGTTCTCGGGAGGCCATATTTATAGCCCATCCCTGGTTGCTGTGAAGTGGAGGTGGTGGGCCTTCTTCAACCACTGCGGTCTTTATGGTGATGGTGCTTCTACTATGGTGTTAGGTAGGAAATTCCAGGATATTGCCCCAGTTTTCCAATAATGGAAAGAATAGAGTTGAACTGGCCCATGTTGCAGGTTTGCCTGTGCCAACTGCTCAGGGACTGGGCTTTGTCAAATTTTCCAACAGAAGTCCCTCTCCCTAAATTGAAAAGCTTACCCAGCAACCTTAGCCAGTCACACATTTGGCTGACGAGCAGAAAATCTAGTGACCAGCAGCTCTTAAAGAGCTGCATTGCACGACCAAAGAGAAAGTTGTGGTGGTGACAAGATTGCAGTGAATTGTTCACAATGGTAGAGCAGAGATACATTGGTAGCACCACCTCTTTTGATGCTGGGGGGGTTGAAGGTCCTTTTGCAGGAAGTGCACCAAAGGATGTATTTGGACTACCTTCCAGTAAAAGCGCAGATGAAGGCTGCATGGAAAGAGTTCACCGACCGAGTCAATGCAATCACAGAGGCTTCTGGTACCTGCCTGCAAATGAGGAAGAAGTTTGCTTGGGTTGGGGGAAGCAGGAATTAAGTGTACTGATGAATTTTAATTTAACATTTATTTTTGCTAGTCTGGGAGATGTGGGCAATTGGGAGGGGGCGAGGGTGGGCTGACAGTGCCCCGCAGTTGTTTTGTGGAGCCAGGAGGCACACTCCTGGCACGGGCCTCTACACTGTTAAATTGGTTATTGTTGCGCCCATTTTAGGCCCATAAAACGGGCACAGTGCTGCTAAATTTAGACCCCATTAACCTTTCTCTGTGACAAGAGTCAGCATTCCTGCTACTTCATCATTACAAGATTGTTCCTCTCCCCTCCTATTAAGGTGCTCTCTTATCTTCCAGTCTCCCTTTCCAATGAAAGAACGGTGTACACCTGAAATGGTGAAATTGGAGGAGGGCCAATTTCAATGGGATGAGAACAAATCTGGCCGGGTGAATTGGAATCAAAGATTGACAGGCAAAACTGTAATTGAACAGTGGACAGCCTTTAAAGAGGAGATGGTTCAGGTACAGTCTAGGCACATTCCCACAAGGCAGAAAGGTAGAGCAACTAAAGCCAGAGCTCCCTGGATGACAAAAGAGATAGTGAGTAAGATGAAATGGAAAAAAGAGGCATATGACAGATGTCAGGTTGATAACACAAGTGAGAACCAGGCAGAATTAGAAAGTTCAGAGGGGAAGTGAAAAAGGAAATAAGAGGGGCAAAGAGAGAGTATGAGAATAGACTGGCGACCAACATAAAAGGGAATCCAAAAGTCTTCTACAGGCATGTAAAAGTAAACGGGTAGTAAGAGGAGGGATGGGGCTGATTAGGGACCATAAAGGAGATCTACTCATGGAGGCAAAGGATATGGCCGAGGTACTAAATGAGTACTTTGCATCTGTCTTTACCAAGGAAGAAGATGCTGCCACAGTCTCAGTAAAGGAAGATATAGTTGAGATACTGGATGGGCTAAAAATTGATAAAGAAGAGGTACTAGATTGACTAGCTGTACTTAAAGTAGATAAGTCACCCGGTCCGGATGGGATGCATCCAAGGTTGCTGAGGGAAGTAAGGGTGGAAATTGTGGAGGTCCTGGCCATAATCTTCCAAACATCAGTAGATACGGGCGTGGTGCCAGAGGACTGGAGAATTGCAAATGTCACACCCTTGTTCAAAAAAGTGTGTAAGGATAAACCCAGCAACTATAGGCCAGTCAGTTTAATCTCGGTGTTGGGGAAGCTTTTAGAAACGATAATCCGGGACAGAATTAATAGTCACTTGGACAAGTGTGGATTGATAAGGAAAGCCAGCACGGATTTATTAAAGGCAAATCGTGTTTAACTAACCTGATAGTGTTTTTCGATGAGGTAACAGAGAGGGTAGATGAGGGCAATGCAGTTGATGTGGTGTATATGGACTTTCAAAAGGCGTTTGATAAAGTGCCGCATGGTAGGCTTATCATCAAGATTGCAGCCCATGGAATAAAGGGGGCAGTAGCAACATAGATACAGAATTGGCTAAGGGACAGGAAACAGAGAGAAGTGGTGAATAGTTGTTTTTCAGACTGGAGGGAGGTGTACAGTGGTGTTCCCCAGGGGTCGGTACTAGGACCACTGCTTTTCTTGATACATATTAATGACTTGGACTTGGGTGTACAGGGCACAATTTCCAAATTTGCGGATGACACAAAACTTGGAAGGGTAGTGAACAGTGAGGAGGATAGTGATAGACTTCAAGAGGATATCGACAGGCTGGTGGCATGGACGGACATGTGGCAGATGAAATTTAACGCAGAAAAATGCAAAGTGATACATTTCAAAGTAAGAAGAACGAAGAGAGGCAATATAAATTAGAGGGCACAACTCTAAAGGAACAGGAACAGAGGGAGCTGGGGGTATATGTGCACAAATCATTGAAGGTGGCAGGGCAGGTTGTGGACGCGGTTAAAAAAGCATATGGGATCCTGGGCTTTATAAATAGAGGCATAGAGTACAAAAGTATGGAAGTCATGATGAACCTTAAAAAACACTGGTTCGGCCACAACTGGAATATTGTGTCCAGTTCTGGGCACCGCACTTCAGGAAAGATGTAAAGGCCTTGGAGAGGGTGCAGAAGAGATTTACTAGAATGATTCCAGGGATGAGGGATTTTAGTTACGTGGATAGACTGGAGAAGCTGGGATTGTTCTCCCTGGAACAGAGAAGGTTGAGAGGAGATTTGATAGAGGTATTCAATATCATGAAGGGTTTAGACAGAGTAGATAGAGAGAAACTGTTCCCATTGGTGGAAGTGTCAAGAACCAGAGGACATAGATTTAAGGTGATTGTCAAAAGAACCAAAGGTGACATGAGGAAAAACTTTTTTACTCAGCGAGTGGTTAGGATCTGGAATGCACTGCCCGAGGTAGTGGTGGAGGCAGTTTCAATCATGGCCTTCAAAAGGGAACTGGATAAGTACTTGAAAGGAAAACATTTGCAGGGCTATGGGGATAGGGCGGGGGAGTGGGACTAGCTGCATTGCTCTTGCATAGAGCCAGTGTGGACTCGATGGGCCGAATAGCCTCCTTCTGTTCTGTAAACTTTCTATGATTCTATGATTCTATGTTAATTTACGGAGGCTCCAGCAAGGAGCTAGAACAGACATGATGGGATGAATGGTCTCCTTCTATGCTGTAAATGAGAGACTGCCCTCCTGTGTATTTCTCGTACTTTCTGTTTTTAATTCAGATTTCCCGGATTTGCAGTTTTCCTTTTCTTTTTTACTGCACTGGAATAGTAATTTTCATTTTAAGGCACTTATTTATCAAATCAGTGACAATACATCATGACTTAATAAATATATAAATTCAATACAAGTTAATAAGAAAATTGGGTTTGAGGTATGTTTGTAAATAAACATTTATGAACATTAACTGTAATGTACCGATTGCAATCTAACTACAATTCTTATTTTTTCTTCTGAAGATTTTTTTTAATTTTTAAAGAGCCACAGAGGCATATATATTTCATGAAACCGTGGTATATTTTGATTGCGTGGTGTTTGCAGAAGGAGTGCATTGATACAACCAGGTTTCTTGGTGCTATTGTGCAGGTCAAGGAATTGAGGCAGCTTGTTAGGCCTTGGTTTCTGGGGATTAGTTAGGCCTGCGGTTATGGTGGAGAACCTCACCTACTCTTGCACATGTTGGTTGAAGTTATTGTCCTTTATGATGGGTGGGTAAGTTGCGGTGCTGGGACAGGGTGGCGGACATCATGTGCTGAGCCCCAGTCCGCTTCAGTTCCAGGTGGAGGCCAAACATCATTCATTCTGACTAGGATATGTCCCACATGTGTTTCAGCCGTATGCTTGTTGTTGGGGGTGGGGAGCGGTGCTGCAGTTGTGGTGGGAAGGGGAAATCTACCTTCTAGTAGTTTGTGGTGAGAGATGTGCTATTCTGCTCATTGTAGGGGTCCTCACTCTCCCTACTGGAATGTTTAAGAGCTGTGAGCTAGTTTACTCCGAGGGATTGATAGGCAAGGCAACATGATAGTTATAATATCATTTGAAAAAATATCCTCTCTTTTTTTTTCCTTATCTGGCTCTCCAGCAGTTGCCAGATTTCAGCCTGGTAGATACATATTGATATCAGAATTAATTCTATGCTGTTCCTGTAACAAGTGGCAAGCCTGCCGGTACTTTAAGATGTAATCATGAAAGATGTGTTTATTTGACTGAAGTTGCCTTACTCAGCTGTCTGCAGAGTGGAACCTCTTAGGTACAGACTTTGTATTCACCTGGCCTACAGACATACTTTAACCCTCACATGAAGATATAGCTTCCTCATATAATCAGGCTGCAACCTCCCAACAAAACCCCAGGCCCTTACAGGAAGAAGCAGCTTCAGAGCACTTTTCGTCAACACCAACACATGAAGCAAGTACCAGCTCAGAAATATGGCAGTGAGTTTGAGGAAGTGGGACATGGAACACGGGGGAGAAAGGAGCAGAGCTGGTGGTTAGGTAAGTGATGACTATTAGTAGGTTGAAGACTGGTATGCCCAAAAGCCCTGTGGCTATCTTCAGAAATCAAAGCTTACAGGGCTGGTTTTCAAAAGAAGCACATGTCCAACACTTATTGGACTCCATGTGCAACATGTTGCAAGATGCATTAAGGGTGCCCATTTCAGTAATCTTCAGTAATGTGATTGGTACTATCCTAAAACAGTTGTCAAAACAGAAATCTGCTGTTGACCACTTGGCAACTGGTGTGGAGCCCGCACTGGCGTAAGGGAAGCCAAAGTTTCAACTGATCAAGGTATCGGGGTCTAAAACCTAAGAGGCCATAATGGCAAGTTTCATTCAATAGACTTCAAGACAGAATCTAGACAACCATGGCAGAAAGGTTCAGCGACTTCATGGCAATGTAGTTGGTTTGTGCTTGACCCAGGTGGCTTAAGTGAGGCGTGCATGCAGTAGCACAGGAACAGTTGGCTAATTTTTGAATTAATATCAGTCTCCTGCCAGCATGTATCTCTATGACAGGAGATGCACTGAAAGCAAGCAATCCCCATAGGGACTATCATAGGACACACCTAGCACAGACATAGGACCCTCTGAGCAACTAACACAGTTAGTGAGTCACTTAGGCAAAACTGATGAGCTAGATAGATTATTACAAACATCAAAAGGGGACACCTGGACAGTACCTCATCACAATCACTGAACAAAGCAGCAGAATTTTATACGTTGAGGACTTTTTTTCTTTTGTAGTCTTTAAGCAAAGAAAAAAAGCAGTATGTTTCACTGACTAAATAAAATATTCAGGTGACCTGCCCTGTGTCTCCAAATTAAAATGTTTACATGTCCATCTTCAAATACATGGTGAAAAAAGTGTTGTAAAGTGACAATCAATTCAGTGACTGGTTTCCAGCACTGTGATATCAAAATATGATAAAATCCTCATCTTCATCAGATTTTTTGGTCTCTCAGAAGTGTTGCTTTAATAGTCCAAAGCGTTCTTTTATATTTATTCATCCAGAATGTTCCTCACTTTAGGCCCTTTGCTGAGGGGTAGATGGTTCCACACAGGTGTCAATAGCCAAGTTTTGAGCAGTTGGCTCCCTCTCCCTTAGTTTACATTTTTACTTACCTCCTTCTAATAAATCCATCCTTCATTTCATGAGTTCTTATTCTTTCCTTTATTTTCATTGTTTGTCATTTGCTTTAATAAGTCTCTCAATATTACAGCGAATTTAATATCATCAAGGGTCCTGGTAAATTGGGTATAAAAGATATATATACACTGTGCTATTGCATCAATGACAGCTTCTAAATATTTCAGCAAGATTTAATTTAAAACCCCGAAACTACTTCCATTGATATTATCGCAGCTAATCATAGATGTGGAGAGTGCACGGTTCTGATTAGATAAACACTGCACTTTCAAAAGCAATTGAGGATACCAATCACAGAGGCCAATACTAGACCTAGAGATATCTAGCTGGTGCAGGAAACAAAGAGTGAGACAAAATTCTCTTATTTCACAATGGGCCATTAATGCAATGCTTGAGGTCCGGCATTATGAGCATTATGGGGTGTTGAAGTCTGAGGCCTGCACAGGCGCCCAGTATGTGTAGCCCGCTATAACATATTCAGCTCCCCACCCCCGGAGGTCCTATAATGTTCTGAGCCTGTCCACCAATTGTGTGCTAGGCTCGATATGACGTCGTATTTTATTCAAATTAGGGAATGTCTCGTAATGCACTTGGAGCGTGTGAAACAGGGGCTGTAAGGGAAGCCCCTTTCAATATGTTGGGTTCTTTGGTCCTTCATTCCATGAGCGTCACTTGCTGCCAGTAGCTGCTTTGTTTGTTTGTTTGCAGCTTTATCTGTGGTTCCTAGATATTCTCCTGTTTACTCCTTAATATATTCATCTGATCGGATGCTTTGCAACGTTGTCATTTATTGAAAGCTTCTTACAGCTACACCCCATCTTCTTCTGCACCTTCGTAAACTTTCAAAATGTTGTTCCCCTTTACGGGTGACCAACAGTCCTTTAGAAGGTACTGCCATCTGACAACAAGTTCCTTGCCCTGAGATCGACTGTGCATCTGGATGCCAAATATTTCTTTTTAGCTGGCCTGGCATTATAACATGAGACCAGTTTCATGCACCATTATGTTCGACAGGCAAGTACAAACCCTCAGACCCCAGAGCCCTATGTAGCATCAGAGAAAGCATCCCGCTAAGGCTGGCCTGATAATTACAAATCCCCTGATGATAATGCTGAATGGAATTAACAAAAAGCAGTAGACATTAATGAAAGGAGCATGATTTTTGCTGCAAAATATGAGAAAGCATACTTGAATAGCAGTGATAGCTATTTGTGAGCACTGTACCAGAGAATTGAAAGTATGTCAATGTGAAGATGGAAAATATCTTACTTTTCAATTAGTTACCTACTCTCAGTTCTCCAGTACTGTGCAGATTAAACTATATCAATCTTACTGGCTATTTGTGTGATCTGAAGGCAAGGGATATAATTGCTGGGGAATGAAACACTCTCTATTTTGGGAACTCAATGCACAGCTGCCTTAGGATGTCAGGGACCTAGTGAGGTTAGTCATTTGGGGCCCCTACCCAGCCTTCACCTTTGCACTTTGCTCTGTTGTGGACATCAAAAACTCATACTGGTTGCAAACTATCTATGGGCCCATAAGCACACTACAGCAGGCTTTCTGAATGTTCCCGGCACAACACCACACTCGGCAGGAGCACTCATTGGGAAAATTGACCCTACTGTCTACAAACACTGAGAGAATACTTCAAAAGTTTACAAATGTTTGATCAGATTGGACCACAACTCACTAGGCTGTCTCTTTCAAAAGTGAGTATACAAGAAATAAATGCAGTGGAAGGAAGGAAGATATATTTTCCATCAAGATACCTAAACCATGAACTTGGAGAGGTCCCAGTGATCAGCGGTCTGATAAAGAGAGAAAGAACTCGTATTTATATAGTGCTTGTCACGACCTCTGAACCTCTAATTTCAGTGGTATGAAAGGGGACCTAGGCCAGATTAATTAGTTGGGAAAAATGGCAGATCAAGCCAAAGGGAGCATTGGAAAAAGACTGGAGGTCAACAGGGAAATAGCAAGGGCTTTTACAAGTAAATAAATAAAAAGGATAATAAAATGAAGGAGAGGGACCACTCAGAGATGAATTGGACCATCTTGTACTTTGGATTGAGGGAATGGTAAGGATGTTTAAAATCGTTGGAAATGGGAATTGCTGGGTGGCAAATGTTACACCTTTGTTCAAGAAAAGGTAAAATGATCAGTCAGGAAATTATAGTCCTGTTAGTCTTACTCCTGCATAAAAATGAACTGATTTCAGTCATCTGAAATCGTTACATGGTGAATCGGTAATATTGTCAGATGATAGTCTTTATATCAGCAAGTGATCCTCCATAATATAGCAGTTTAAGATATATTCAGAGTAAATTCATATGACAGACTTGAGATAGATTGTAATAATATTTAGCAGCAAGAGGAGATATTTAAACTCTTCTTAATGGGAATGGTTATTTCCTATAGTTATTAAAGGACTATTAGAATTAGAGGCTCAGGAAGATTCTCTGAGATGTAAAGTTACTGATGTACACAAATATGATCTAATAAAATAAGAAAAGACATTTGTTAGGTTAGAAAAATGATTAATGTGTTTGCAGGTAAAGGATGCTCACAGAGACCAATGAATATTGCAACAGAGCAGAGCTGTAATATATACAGAGAATGTTAAGTGGGTGTGGATCTTAGCCAAGTCTGATTGCTTGTGAAGACATTACAGCATTACTTTTAGTTTAGATTGATAAATGGATTAGGGGAAAAAATGTCTCTAGCAGCTTTAGCACCTCATTCCACAAGCATAAATTCGACACTTATACTGAAGAACTAAATCAATAGCTTATTTTATGCGATCCATTATCTGTAAATCTTACTTTTCATAATACCAGAACCCTTTTCAAATATATTTTTTGTTCTCCTCAGGCATGAAATCTTAGTGGGAAATTCAATACTATCCCATTCAGGTAACATCATGCATTTCCATATCAGGCACAGCACAACCAGCTGCAGAGTCAAGCTCCATTTCTGTGCACAAGTGACTGGAATTTCCATTGGCCACATGCCGTTGGTGGGGACAATGCGTTGTAGACTCTGTACCCCCCTGAGTTATGTACAGCTATTCCCGCTCTATATGATTTGTTTCCCCCTTAATTACTTGTTCAAGGTGAGCTCTCAGTGGGGAGATCGCCTGTCAGAGTGAGCTCACTGATTCAGGGGCAGCATCTATTTGAAGGGCTGCAGCAGCCATTTAAAGGGACAAGTCAGTAAAATGTGTGTACAATTATAATAGAGCAATGTTAAGATACAGCCTCAGATTTAACGCACACTGGGATAGAGGTATTGCTTCAAAGAGGTGGGGGAAAGGAGGGTTGTTCTGTTTGGTACTCCAAGGTACCCTTCCCACAGGGAAGCAGTAGGCCGTGCCTCGCAGGAAGTGATGCAATGTGCCAGTTCAATTTGCATCACCTAGAGACTGGCATCGAATGTGCAAAAAGTTTTAGGACTGGGGGAAACTAGCTAAAGAAAGATGATGAAGCAACTCCGGTGGACAATTGGGACAACCCCTATAGAAATTCACCCCAATATGACTGCTACCTGAGAAGTGGAATTTGCTTTTTCCTGGTTAGTGACTACTTGGTGGAGTGGAATCACTTGTGGTTCATGAATGCTGTGGGGTTGTGTTTAGGGCCCAGCTGGCCACATGGGTGCACAAATAACAACTTGAATGCGACGTGAAAGAATTGCAGATCACTGTCGTTCTGCTGTTGCTTTGCTCTGGGGAAAGTGATGAAGGTGGTGAACAAGGTCTCACTGATCTGCTTGTGCAGTGCTGATTTACTGATGTTGCAAATTCTCCCTGAAGCAGCCCAAAAGGACCCAGAGGCATAGACGTTGAGGCCAATCACGACCTTGGCAATGAAGTTCCTGTGTTTGAGGTGGTCCTCAGGTCAGCTTGCAGCAGATGGCACAATTTCAGCATTGCCTCCCCAGTGAACCTTAGTTTGCAAAGGCAGTTCTCTTGTGATCTTGGTAGCTGCACCTAGATCGGTAAACACTCAGTGGATAATGGCAGGTGAGGGTGGAACTTACTCCTGAGCAGACAAACCTCACTGGCACCCCTTCATTCATCTCTTTTTTGGTCAACAAAAACTCAAAATGGAGGAGCATCCCTTTAAAGAAACCACTTCCTGAAAGAGCAGGACATGACCAGCCTTTAATGCTCAGGTTATATGGGGATGATAAATGCACTGCATGAATCAAGTGTTAACACCGTTAAATTACATGACTTTGTTTGCATCAGATTGCGTATGTAGATGTGCCTCTAGCACCAACTATGCAATACCACTGTGAGCCCACATTAAAGCTCCCCAGCGAATCGTACGATGTGCCAGTGGAGCTGAAAATCTACACTAAGGTGTCTTAATCCTATTTCCAGAAGAGGTCCCCCATTGCAACAATATAAAATCTCCATATTAGAATACAAGGGGGTAGAAGTTTTGCTACAGCTACACTAAGTCCTGGTTAGACCACACCTGGAGTACTATGTTCAGTTCTGGGCACCGCACCTTAGGAAGGATATATTGGCCTTCGAGGGAATGCAGCATAGATTTACTAGAATGATACCTGGACTCTAAGGGTTAAATTACGAGGAGAGATTACACAAACTAGGGTTGTATTCCCTGGAATTTAGAAGATTAAGGGGTGATTTCATCTAAGTTTTTAAGATATTAAGGGGAACTGATAAGAGTAGATAGAGAGAAACTATTTCTGCTGGTTGAGGAGTCTAGGACTAGGAGACATAGCCTAAAAATTAGAGCCAGGACTTTCAGGAATGAAGATAGGAAACGCTTCTACACGTAAAGGGCGGTAGAAGTTTGGAACTCTCTTTCGCAAACAACAGTTGATGCTAGCTCAGTTGTTAATTTTAAATGTGAGATTGATAGATTTTTGTTAACCAAAGGTATTAAGGGATATGGGGCTAAGAAGGATTTATGGAGTTAGGTCACAGATCAGCCATGATCTCATTGAATGGCAGAATAGGTTGGAGGGGCTAAATGGCCTAGGAACATAGGATTAGGAGTTCCAATGTTCCTATGTTCCCATTTACCTCACTAGCCATCCTTGTGGTCCTCTTGGAGTGAGATCACCATTTGGTACCAGTTGGCCCACACCCACTTAAAACTGGACTGAAACTGTCCAAACTCATTGAGAAAAGCATCTTTGCACACTTTCATGTTATTAGAGATTAAGATTGAGAAATAGTTAAGAAATCCATTTTAAACAAAATGATTACTTATATTCTATACTATATACTATATTTCATTTATATTTCTTTCAGAAAATAATATTTTGTATACAATATATGAGCAACTTGAAACATGACATGTGATAAGTGTAGCATGTTTGAGAGGAATACGTGACTTTGGACCTATGGTTCCCAAAGCTCTCCACCTCTGGGGTTTTCCTCGTATCATGTTTGGTTCTGTTGTAGACTAATTGATAGAGATTGATTGCTATGATTAGTCAACAACTCCATTATCGCTGTATCATGCGACTACCAGGGTCTTTTTTGGTCCAACAATTCCTATGTTCCTATGTTTATATTAAGTTCTGTAGTTAAACCTAAAATTGAAAGACTGACAGTGTGTATGTGCCAAAGGTTATTGCAGCAGTCTCCAAGGCCGGGCTTGCACATGTTTACATTTGGATTTGCTTTATCACTTTAAATTGGAGACTCAATATCGTTGTTTTGGTAGTATGGCTCCTTTTGTGAAATGCTGACCCTAAAACACCAATGTTTTTTTGTTCAACTTGAGAACATAAGACTTCAGAATGAAGATTGAGAGCGGGAGAAGGGTCATGGAGGAGGTGATGTAATGGCCTATTAGCTAAGCTTAAAAGCAAGATCATAGCACTGTGAGTTAGGGAAGATGAAGAAGGGAGCCATCTGGAGGGTTAAATTCACCCGACTGTAATGTGTATCTCCTGTGGAAAAGCATCCTTTGTAATCTCAGTGTTTGTCGTGAGTATATATGTAACATTTAATCCTAAATAAATCTTCAAGCGTTTGACTGCATGTTGAACTCATTCACATTCCTAACAATATCAGCAACTTGCTTGTGCGCTGCTGATTGACTGATGTTGCAAATTTTCTCTGTGGCAAAGTGTTAACCATCTGCCCCACCTGGTACCCCAGAGAACCCTTTCTGTTTCAGTTCTACTATGTTAATCATTTTACTCGTCTGAATATTAATTAAAAGATCTGCAAAGTCAAATAAACTGAATACATTTAACAACTGCTTATTGTTGTCCTCCCAGTCACACCTCGCCGTGAGAGCAAATCATCTTCTTCAGGCAGTATGTTTCCTGTACAAACTCTCTACTTCTGTACTGCGCGAGGATCCTGCTAGAACTGTCGTTTCCTGATGCACAGGTTTGTCACTGGGTCTTCCTGCCGGCCGCCTTGACGAATCCAGCAGGTTTGCAGCTGCACCAGACCCATGGATTGGGAACCTTTGGTACAACAGGGCTCTGGTAGAGTATTAAAGCCGCTTAATGGCGATTTAAGGCTGCAACATTGATCTGTGCTTATGTAATTTGTCACAAGACCCAGAAAGCAGATGAATGCTATAAGAGCACCAAGCCCATTTAGTTCTCATAGACAGATTTCTAGACACAAAAGGCATCAAGGGTCATGGGGAGAGAGCAGGAATGTGGTATTGAGATAGAGGATCAGCCATGATCATAACGAATGGCGGAGCAGGCTCAAAGGGCCGAATGGCCTACTCCTGCTCCTATTTTCTATGTGTCTATGTTTCATACTTTTTGGGCTATACACTGCCTTTCAGCCCATCAAAGTATTTATTACTGCCATTTGAAATTCAGTTGATAGGCATTTTCCAGAACAGTAAGCAATAGGGTTGTGCGAAACAATTGACCAACTGCAGTTGTGAAACAATTGGTGAAGAAACATGTGGATTTAAATAGTATCCATTCACAAATCCAGATAGTGCATTTTGTTAATGAGTCCCATATACTGTCTGAATCCATCATTTGCAACTTTAATCAAGTCAATGTAGGTTTACAAGTCTGGATTGAACAAATCTACAATGGACACTTCTGCATATTGTATATGTTCTTCAAACTTCCAGCATCTCAACATTACTTCTCTGCTTTAGGACATGAACATAGGAACAGGAGAAGGCCATTCAGTCCCTTGAGCCTGCTCCATCATTCAATCAGATCATGGCTAATCTGTACCTTAACTCAATTTACCCGCCTTTGATCCATATCCCTTGATACCCTTACCTAACAAAAATCTATCAATCTCAGTCTTGAAAATTTCAAATGACCTGGCATTCACAGCCTTTTGAGGGAGAGTTCCAGATTTCCACTACTCTTTGTATGAAATGTTCTTCCAGATTTCTCTGCTAAATGGACTAGCTCTATTTTAAGATTATGCCCCCTTGTTCTGGATTCCCCTATCAAAGGAAATAGCATCTCTGTATCTAGTCTATTGAATCCCTTTATCATTTTAAACACCTCAATCAGATCATCCCTCAACCTTCTAAACTCAAGAGAATACAAACCAAGTTTATGGAACCTATCCTCATAATTTAACCCCCTAAGCCCCGGTATCATTCTAATGAATCTGCGTTGCACCCCCTCCAAAGCCAATATATCCTTCCTGAGGTGTGGTGCCCAAAACTGAATTCCGTACTCCAGATGGGGTCTGACCAAAGCTCTATACAACAGAAATATCGCTTTCTTCCCTTTGTATTCCAGCCCCCTTGAGATAAAGGCCAACATTCCATTAGCCTTTTTGATTACTTTTTGTACCCGTGCACTAGCTTTTAGTGATTTTGTACCTGGATACCCAAATTCCTTTGCTACTCCACAGTTCCTGTCTCTCGCCATTAAGAAAATATTCCAATTTGTCTTCCTTGGGTCCAAAGTTGATGACCTCACACTTCCCTACATTAAATTCCACCTGCCACAGTTTTGCTCCCATCTACACTCCTAACTGAGTGTCATCTGCAAACTTGGAGATTCAACTCCCTATTCCTTCATCCAAGTCATTGATGTATAAGGTGAGAAGCTGAGGCCCAAGTACAGATCCCTGGGGAACACCACTTGGCACATCCTGTCAATCAGAGCACATCCCATTTATTCCTACACTCTGTCTCCATCCTCCCAACCAATTAACAATCCATGTCACAGGGTTAACTCCAATTTAATGTGCTTTTATTTTTGCTAATGATCTCTTGTGTGGAACCTTATCAAATGCTTTCTGAAAGTCTAAGTAGACAACATCCATAGACACTCCCTATCCAACATGTTAGTGACCTCAAAACATTTAACTAGATTAGTCAGATATGACCTACCCTTCACAAATCCATGCTGGCCCTCTTTGATCAGCTTGTACTTGTCCAAGTGCTTAGTCACACTGTTTCTGATGATAGATTCAAGTAACTTCTCCACAACTGGTGTTAAACTGACAGGTCTGTAGATTTCTGGTTTCTCCCTCCCTCCCCTCGTAAATAATGGAGTGACATTTACAGTCATCAATCCAAAGGCACAATTCCTGAATCTAGAGAGCTTTGGAAAATTATGGCTACTACTTCTGCAATTTCCTTACTTATTTATTTTAATACTCTGGGGTGGAAACCATCAAATCCTGCAGATTTGACTATCTTAAGTCCCATTATTTTCCCCAAACTTGAACAGGATGCAGACCAGGCTGTAGATCTTGAGGTTGAAGAACAATGGAAAGTGAGTCAAGGTAAAGCTGAAAGCCTCACCAAAGCTGAGGGCTAGTATCATAATTTTCCAATTATTATTTCTCTACACACTCATTCGTACACATGTACACTAGCAAATCATCATGACACGCACTCTAGCTATATTTGAAGGAGTATTTTGCAGTCAGCATTCTAACATATGTTCCTCTTCTTTCTCTATAGGTGACCCCCCAAGAGCAAGCATGAAGTGCCCACATGGCTAACAGCCCAGTGCCGCACAACACTCTTGGTCAAGCACTCCACAAGCACAGATGCCAACACAGGTACAGCCACTTTGAGGGATTTAGATAGTTGGTTTGAGAAGGGTGCACTGCAGACTGGCAGAACATGAATGAACAAATATATGTGGTGATAGCAAAGGATGGCAGGAGCTTTCTGACCAGAAGGCCTGTGCTAGGTGTTGGGATTTGAAGCTCATTTAAAAGCATATTATCTGATCACTAATATTTTGCTGCCATTAGAGGAAGTACCAAGAAACCTACAGCACGTGGGTAGTGACTACAGAGGATTCCACTACCTGATCTGTACTGCTGTGCATGAACACTTGTGAAATGCATTCCACCATGGCATGTGTGGCAAATTCAGAGGCATCTACATCGAACTCCAGCAACCACCCTCCCCCCCCCCCCCCCCCACCCCAACCCAGTGACAGAGGTCCTTATCATAATGGGAGGATGTCTTGCGAACATACCATGCAGTTCTTGGTCTGCAGTCTCCAAGAGGCTGTCCTGTTTGGCTTGAGCATGCTGGGGGATTGGATGCAGGAAGCCATTTTGTAGGGCTTCACTGCTTCCATTGTTACTAGAGAAAATAGGAAGAACACAGGAAAATAGGAACAGGAGTAGGCTATTCAGCCCACAAAGATAATTGGACATCGCTGGAACAAGCACGGATGAGTCTGCTGTAGCTCAGAGTAATACCACATCCAGAATTTCCCACCCTTACATTAATGGCAGTAGATGGACCAGAAAGTGTCAAGGACTGGGCAGACATCACTGCTGGAATTTAGAAGATTAAGGGGTGATTTGATCGAAGTTTTCAAGATATTAAAGGGAGCTGATAGGGTAGATAGAGAGAAACTATTTCTGCTGGTTAGGGAGTCTAGGACTAGGGGACATAGCCTAAAAATTAGAGCCAGGACTTTCAGGAGTGAAGTTAGGAAACACTTCTACACGCAAAGAGTGGTAGAAGTTTGGAACTCTTTTCTGCAAACGGCACTTGATGCTAGCTCAATTGGTAATTTTAGATCTGAGATTGAAAGGCCTCCTCCTCCATCTATTGCATTGTTAGGCCTCTCCAACTGGCAAATTTGTGCAACAGGCAGAAGACTATAATAACCTGGGAGACCCTGGTGAGGCTGTATTATTGTAAGGCTCAAGATAAAGAATCACTGGATTGGGGGTAATATTCTGGCATGGGTGGAGGATTGGTTATCTAACAGGAAGCAGAGAGTTGGGATAAATGGTTCATTCTCGGACTGGCAACCAGTAGCCAGTGGTGTTCCGCAGGGGTCGGTGCTGGGTCCCCAACTCTTTACAATCTATATTAACGATTTGGAGGAGGGGACCAAGTGTAACATATCAAAGTTTGCAGATGATACAAAGATGGGAGGGAAAGTAGAGAGTGAGGAGGACATAAAAAACCTACAAGGGGATATAGACAGGCTGGGTGAGTGGGCGGAGATTTGGCAGATGCAATACAATATTGGAAAATGTGAGGTTATGCACTTTGGCAGGAAAAATCAGAGAGCAAGTTATTATCTTAATGGCAAGAAACTGGAAAGTACTGCAGTACAAAGGGATCTGGGGGTCCTAGTGCAAGAAAATCAAAAAGTTAGTATGCAGGTGCAGCAGGTGATCTAGAAAGCCAACGGAATGTTGGCTTTTATTGCTAGGGGGATAGAATATAAAAACAGGGAGGTATTGCTGCAGTTATATAAGGTATTGGTGAGACCGCACCTGGAATACTGCATACAGTTTTGGTGTCCATACTTAAGAAAATACATACTTGCTCTCGAGGCAGTACAAAGAAGGTTCACTCGGTTAATCCCGGGGATGAGGGGGCGGACATATGAGGAGAGGTTGAGTAGATTGGGACTCTACTCATTGGAGTTCAGAAGAATGAGAGGCGATCTTATTGAAACATATAAGATTGTGAAGGGGCTTGATCGGGTGGATGCGGTGAGGATGTTCCCAAGGATGGGTGAAACTAGAACTAGGAGGCATAATCTTAGAATAAGGGGCTGCTCTTTCAAAACTGAGATGAGGAGAAACTTCTTCACTCAGAGGGTAGTCGGTCTGTGGAATTTGCTGCCCCAGGAAGCTGTGGAAGCTACATCATTAAATAAATTTAAAACAGGAATAGACAGTTTCCTAGAAGTAAAGGGAATTAGGGGTTACGGGGAGCAGGCAGGAAATTGGACATGATTTTAGATTTGAGGTTAGGATCAGATCAGCCATGATCTTATTGAATGGTGGAGCAGGCTCGAGGGGCTGATTGGCCTACTCCTGCTCCTATTTCTTATGTTCTTATAAGGCACCCTTTAATATGTCTAGGCATCTGAATTGCTACTTCAAGATGTCTATAGTGTGTTTGATAAAGATCTTGGTAGATGCATGAGCCTCATTGTATTTGCATTCTGCTCTTGTACATGACTGTCTCAATAGTGTCATGAGCCAGGGTGTCCTAGGAGCTATCCATGTAATCTGCCTTCTCCTTCAAAAAGCTCAGGCACAGGGGATTGTCTTGAAATAAAGGTGTTATGACTGCTGTCTGGGAAGAGGTATTGACCTGCATTGTCCTTTATGGCTGGACACCGATCACCTGTGCACCAATGGATTATGGAGGCCTTGAAATTGTGTATAGGGACCCAGATGGTCACTTGGGCACCATTAATAACACCTTGGACTTTAAGAATCCTGCAATTCTCTCATCCTGCTTCTGTTTTTCTATGGGGAAGTGAAAAAGGTGTTTTGCCCTAGTGATTAAAGCAACAGTGAACTGCTTGATGCATCTGTGTACTGCGGGTTGACTGATGTTGCTAATTTCCCTTGTGTTAGCTTAAAATGAGCTAGATGCATAAAAGATCTGGACAGTGGTGACCTTGACTGCCACTGGCAAAGCCACCCCTGTGGTGCAAGTTGTCAGCAGATCAGCTTTCCATCGGCAAGCAGCTCACCAATCAGAGGGGGTAAGAAATCTGGCAGCTCCACTGTGGAGCCCAGCCGGGTGCAAGTGAGTTAAATGGGGCAGGCAATACAATGGAGGGTTTGGCATCGGTTGGTGGGGGGGGGGGGGGGGGGATTTTGTGGGGCCTGGAGAAGCATTAATATTCCTGCTAGTCCCACAGAAATCATTTACAAATCTTTTTTTAAACTGTTTTTGAGTGGCCTGCAGCGGTCCCCTTAAGGAACGCTGATTGAGCTGCTCTGTGCCAAGTACCAATGGGCGGAGTGTGCATGGTGCAGGTCACCCATTGGTACTTCAAAATTGCATCCAATACTGTTGACATCATAGGAGTCTGATATTCACGGGCTAATGAGGCTTCCAGGCCGCCCAGTTCAAAGCTAACCAAAATGGGAAAGACCTGGACGTCGATGGGAATAGGACAGTATTGCTGCGCTGCCATTTTAATCGCCCGTCCCCAAACCATTCCCACCCAGTGAAGGGGATGAAAATCAAACCCACTGATCTTTAATTGGAGCAGTAAAAAATGTTGCTACCAAAAATCCAAGAATAAAAGAATGAAAAATAAAAACTGCCCCAGAAAACAAACACATAGAAATCGAGCTCTCAGAGATTCATTGTTAGAGTTTACTTTAGGAAGTGATCACTCCCTATCTGCTCTGAGTCAGACTGGCTCCCATCACTGTCTCCATATATGTGAAAATTGGGAAATTGCTTTGTGCTGATTATACCTACATTAGCATATATTATATTAAAATTATCACTTTTAAGATAAATGGGTTAGTTCCTTCATTAAAATAGCCACAGAGGAATGTCATACAAATTCATTAAGCATTTAACTCCTATTATCACCAACCATAATTTCCAGCCTATGTGGCTTTCAAAAAAGTTTATTTTTGTAATGGGAATAAAAATCATTAGACACTGCAATCATTTAAAAGGAAATCAACAGTACATAAAATGCAGGCACAGAAACGAGCAGCTGAGTTCTTACTCTCGGGGGAGCTAACTATCACCAGTCTGAAATCAACCCTACTCTTATTGATTACTCACGTCACTCATTTAACTGCTCTTATACAGATGGTTCAGGCTCTTCCAGTTGGTACTGGATAAAGCTCCATCTTGAGTGCGTGAACAAACTAAAAGCATACAGTATTTCAAAGTTACAGAACACATCCAGCATCTCCCCAACAAGCAGGCCAACAGTCCACAGTAGTACACTGTACTAGAATCCTAATTTTCAGAGGCATTTTTAAATCAAGTAAAGCACACCAATACTCCAACCATACTCCTGATTTTATTTCCAAACTCTGGCGGATCTGCAAGTGCAGTGATAGGAATGCACGGTTAATGCCAGATAAATGGATTCACATTTCTTTATCTAAAAAAAGAACCCAACTGGTCTTTTCACAAATAACAATGGCTAAGAAATTTCCTTTTAGAAAAATAAAAATATAATTAAAAGCAGCGATTTAACAGCTTATTTGTTATATATAAGTTATTTGAGGGCAGGCGATAAATGAACATTCTTGGAACTGTGACTATTAAACCACCAGCTCATCTTAAAGCTTTTCTGCCTCAAGTTTGAGTCCAACCAACAGTGGGAGAAAGTAACGTCTGATTGTTTCGGACAGTCTTCAGTCCCACCCTCTAATTGGCTCTGACAGGGTCCAATCCTGCTTTCCAACCGATGTGATTGGTTGATACAGCATCCAATCCAGTGGAAAAAGCTGATATTTCTTGAGAAACACTAGGAAGCTCTCACATGGGCTGACATGCTGTCTGTCAGCTTAAAACACTGATGCTCGGGATATAAGTGTTAAAGCACAGGAGGGAGATGGCAAAGTTCAAAGGGTAAGCAGAGCAAGAGATAGCTTATGGAACGAGCCAGAGAAGCCTTTTAGTGAACGCTGCAGCATCAAGCAACTGATTAATAGTACTGTTAGAAAATGGTTGAAATCCAATATTAGAGAGTGACCTGAAATTGTATGATGGGGTTAGTGATTGGTGATTGTACGCCTGCATTACTTCAGGAGAATACCGTCTCCTTGAAATTAAGCTATTTTTGCCCGAAAGCCCTGCAGATTTAATATAAATCCATCATCCATTACAAGGGAAGGCTGATAAAAGCAGTCTGCTGTTAACAATTTAATTTCACACTACAGGGCAGCCTGAAGCATAACAGAATATGCAGCCTGCTCGGTGTCTGTATTCCGTATTTGGGGCTGGAATCCTGCATGGGTGGAACAGTCACATCCCATCACTTGAATAGATGTCAAACATGAAGCCAGCTAGGTTAAGGGAAACAAAGGATGATAAGCATCTGACAGAAGATTACAAAGTTCTACTGCACTGCGTAGGTCACTTCTTGGTCACAAGCTTTTTGAATGACATCCACCACATTGTAAAGACATGAAGAAGCAAAGTTTCTGAAAATGATTTTAATAACTCTTGAAACTCTACACCATCTGTTGTAGAACTTTCGAGCAGGTTCCTTTCAACCACTATCTCCATCAATGTGTAGGATAAATTCAGACATCCAGCACTCTGAATGCCGAGCCTCACTTGAGGGGAATGCGGATCAAAGAATCATTCCTGCCTTCACTCCCATCGAGCAATGCTCACTACTGGGAGTGTGGGATTTCTGAACTTACCCTTATGTGTATACAGAGGGTACAGATATAGACAGAGCTGAGAGATTCCATAACTAACGGATCAGATCAAAGCTCTGCAGTCCTGCCACATCCAGTCATGAAAGGTGCTGGACAATTAAACAACTAACGGGAGGAGGAGGCTCCATGAACATCCCCATCCTCAATGATGGCAGAGTCCAGCACGTGAGTGCAAAAGACAAGGCTGAAGCATTTGCAACCATCTTCAGCCAGAAGTGCCGAGTGGATGATCCATCTTGGCCTCCTCCCGATATCCCCACCATCACAGAAGCCAGTCTTCAGTCCATTTGATTCACTCCACGTGATATCAAGAAACAGCTGAGTGCATTGGGACCTGACAACATCCCGACTGTAGTGCTGAAAACTTGTGCCCCAGAACTAGCTGCACTTCTAGCCAAGCTGTTCCAGTACATCTACCCGACAATATGGAAAATTGCCCAGGTATGTCCTGTCCACAAAAAGCAGGACAAATCCAATCCGGCCAATTACCGCCCCATCAGTCTACTCTCAATCATCAGCAAAGTGATGGAAGGTGTCGTCGACAGTGCTCTGAAGTGGCACTTACTCACCAATAACCTGCTCATCGATGCTCAGTTTGGGTTCCGCCAGGACCACTCGGCTCCAGACCTCATTACAGCCTTGGTCCAAACATGGACAAAAGAGCTGAATTCCAGAGGTGAGGTGAGAGTGGCTGCCCTTGACATCAAGGCAGCATTTGACCGAGGAGCCTTAGTAAAATTGAAGTCAGTGGGAATCAGCGAGGCCAGCATTTATTGCCCATCCCTAATTGCCCTTGAGAAGGTGGTGGTGAGCCGCCTTCTTGAACCACTGCAGTCCGTGTGGTGAAAGTTCTCCCACAGTGCTGTTAGGTAGGGAGTTCCAGGATTTTGACCCAGCGATGATGAAGGAACCGCGATATATTTCTGAGTCGGGATGGTGTTGTTCCCATGTGCCTGTTGCCCTTGACCTTCTAGATGGTAGAGGTCACTGGTTTGGGAGGTGCTGTCGAAGAAGCCTTGGCGAGTTGCTGCAGTGCACCCTGTGGATGGTACACACTTCAGCCACAGTGCGCCGGTGGTGAAGGGAGTGAATGTTTAGGGTGGTGGATGGGGTGCCAATCAAGCGGACTGCTTTGTCCTGGATGGTGTCTAGCTTCTTGAGTGTTGTTGGAGCTGCACTCATCCAGGCAAGTGGAGAGTATTCCATCACACTCCTGACTTGTGCCTTGTAGATGGTGGAAAGGCTTTGGGGAGTCAGGAGGTGAGTCACTTGCCGCAGAATACCCAGCCTCTGATCTGCTCTTGTATCCACAGTATTTATATGGCTGGTCCAGTTAAGTTTCTGGTCAATGGTGACCCCCAGGATGTTGATGGTGGGGGATTCGGTGATGGTAATGCCGTTGAATGTCATGGGAAGGTGGTTAGACTCTCTCTTGTTGGAGATGGTCATTGCCTGGCATTTGTCTGGCGCGAATGTTACTTGCCACTTATCAGCCCAAGCCTGGATATTGTCCAGGTCTTGCTGCATGCAGGCATGGACTGCTTCATTATCTGAGTGGTTGTGAATACAATTGAAAACTGTGCAATCATCAGCGAACATCCCCATTTCTGACCTTATGATGGAGGGAAGGTCATTGATGAAGCAGCTGAAGATGGTTGGGCCTAGGACACTGCCCTGAGGAACTCCTGCAGCAATGTCCTGGGGCTGAGATGATTGACCTCCAACAACCACTACCATCTTCCTTTGTGCTAGGTATGACTCCAGCCACTGGAGAGTTTTCCCCCTGATTCCCATTGATTTCAATTTTACTAGGGCTCCTTGGAGCCACACTTGGTCAAATGCTGCAGAGTAGTCCTGGCGGAACCCAAACTGAGCATCAGTGAGCAGGTTATTGGTAAGTGCCGCTTGATAGCACTGTCGACGACACCTTCCAACACTTTGCTGATGATTGAGAGTAGACTGATGGGGCAGTAATTGTCCTTGTCCTGGTTTTTGTGGACAGGACATACCTGGGCAATTTTCCACATTGTCGGGTAGATGCCAGTGCTGTAGCTGTACTGGAACAGCTTGGCTAGAGGCGCGGCTATTTCTGGAGCACAAGTCTTCAGCACTACAGCTGGGATGTTGTCGGGGCCCATAGCCTTTGTTATATCCAGTGCACTCAGCCATTTCTTGATAGCACATGGAGTGAATCGAATTGGCTGAAGTCTTTTTTTTTTTCGTTCATGGGATGTGGGCGTCGCTGGCAAGGCCGGCATTTATTGCCCATCCCTAATTGCCCTTGAGAAGGTGGTGGTGAGCTGCCTTCTTGAACCACTGCAGTCCGTGGCTTCTGTGATGGTGGGGATATCGGGAGGAGGCCGAGATGGATCATCCACTCGGCACTTCTGGATGAAGATGGTTGCGAACACTTCAACCTTGTCTTTTGCACACACGTGCTGGACTCTGCCATCATTGAGGATGGGGATGTTTACAGAGGCTTCCTCCTCCCGTTAGTTGTTTAACTGTACACCACCATTCACAACTGCAGGACTGCAGAGCTTTGATCTGATTCGTCAGTTGTGGAATCGCTTAGCTCTGTCTATAGCATGTTGCTTCTACTGTTTAGCATGCATGTAGTCCTGAGTTGTAGCTTCACCAGGTTGGTACCTCATTTTTAGGTACGCCTAGTGCTGCTCCTGGCATGCTCTTCTACACTCCTCATTGAACCAGGGTTGGTCCCCTGGCTTGTTGGTAATGGTAGAGTGAGGGATATGCCGGGTCATGAGGTTACAGATTGTGCTGGAATACAATTCTGCTGCTGCTGATGGCCTACAGCGCCTCAGGGATGCCCAGTTTTGAGCTGCTAGATCTGTTCTGATTCCATCCTATTTAGCACAGTGATAGTGCTACACAACACGTTGGATGGTGCCCTCAGTGCGAAGGCAGGACTTCATCTTCCCAAGGACTGTGCGGTGGTCCCTCCTACACAATACTGTCATGGACAGATGCATCTGCGACAGGTAGATTGGTGAGGGCGAGGTCCAGTAGGTTTTTCCCTCGTGTTGGTTCGCTCACCACCTGCTGCAGGCCCAGTCTGACAGCTATGTCCTTCATGACTCAGCCAGTAGTGGTGCTACCGAGCCACTCTTGCTGATGGACATTGAAGTCCCCCACCCAGAGTACATTCTGTGCCCTTGCTACCCTCAGTGCTTCCTCCAAGTGGTGCTCAACATGGAGGAGGACTGATTCATCAGCTGAGGGAGGACAGTAGGTGGTAATCAGCAGGAATTTCCTTCCCATGTTTGACCTGATGCCATGAGATTTCATGGGGTCCAGAGTCAATGTTGAGGACTCCCAGGGCCACAACCCTCCTGACTGTATATCACTGTTACCGCCACCTCTGGTCGGTCTGTCCTGCCGGTGGGACAGGACATACCCAGGGATGGTGATGGAAGAGTCTGGGACATTGGCTGAAAGGTATGATTCTGTGAGTATGGCTATGTCAGGCTTTTGCTTGACTAGTCTGTAGGACTGCTCTCCCAATTTTGGCATAAGTCCCCAGACGTTTGTGAGGCGGACTTTGCAGGGTCGACTGGGCTTGGTTTGCCTTTGTCATGTCCGATGGCCAGTGGTCCGTCCGGTTTTATTCTTATGACTTTTTTTAAGTGAGATTTTACAACTGAGTGGCTTGCTCGGCCATTTCAGAGGGCGATTAAGAATCAACCACATTGCTGTGGGTCTGGTGTCACATATAGGCCAGAATCTGGTAAGGACAGCAGCTTTCCTTCCCTAAAGGTCATTAGTGAACCAGATGGGTTTTTACGACAATCCGGTAGTTTTATGGCCACTATTACTGATGCTAGTATTTTAATTCCAGATTTTATTTAATTAATTGAATTTAAATTCCCCAGCTGCCGTGGTGGGATTTGAACTCATGCCTCTGGATTATTAGTCCAGGCCTAACATAACCACTATGCTACCATACCCTGTTGACAAGTCTCATTGTTCTTTTCCTTTCCTGTAGCCCTAATTGAGACTGTCATGTGAGGGACTGAGATGGTGGTGTCCATATTTTCAATGGGCAAAGCAGTTTTTATACATCTCATCCTGAAGTCAATCTGCTGCATGGCAAATCTCAAATATCTTTAGGCTATCAATGGTTTGCCATTGTCAGTGACTGCTGCTGTTAAATTAATAATAGTATATATAACAACAACTTGCATTCATCCTTTAACGTAGTAAAACATCCCAAGGCACTTCACAGGAGCAATTATCAAACAAAATTTGACACCGAGCCACACAAGGAGATATTAGGACAGGTGACCAAAAGCTCGGCCAAAGAGGTAGGTTTTAAGGAGCGTCTTAAAGGAGGAGAGAGAGGTAGAGAGGTAATATTGAGCGGTAGAATTCTCTACCTGAATCTTCCAGACGGATTACAGTGGGTCTACTGTTCGCTGGCCCCACCCGCTTCAAGTTCTCTGTAATGAATAGAAAATTCAGAGCATAATTGTTTTGTAAAGTACAGCCTTAAGCAAAATATCAGTGTTACGTATTAACTTGCTTTCCTGCTGTTGATATTTAGCAAAAACAATATTACAGAAAGCAATGACATTGCAATGGATGTCCAAGATATGATTTTCCAGAGCTCATCTTCAATTATTTCTCCTCTCTGCACCGAGGTCATTGAATGTGAAATTTTGCCTAAGGCAAAGTATTCTAGACATAGAAATTGCCAGTCAGCAAGAGCTGATGGCCAATATTTGATGGACAGATGGGCAACATTCAGCCAACCAATAACTAAAACATGGTTTTACAAAGAATTAAATGATGCACTGGTCAAGTGGCTGTTCTTCAAGTAGACAAAACCAGCGAACAAGAGTTTTATAATGTTACATGTTTCATTGGTACGCACCCAGTGACTAAGTTTTGTAAATAACTTAGATCAGTGATAGTATAACTTGTGTCAGTATAACCCACAAATTGCTATTGGCGTAAAGCTATTGTTACAAATTTCAGTCTGCGCTAGATATTCTCTCAGATTCAATGGCCCCGATATTAACGGGGAGTGGGGAGGGTGCAGTGGAGGCCAAAATCCCCTGAAGAACTCGGCAAGGCCAATCATAACAGTAGGGCCTCATTGCCATTGTGTGGGGCTGCCTTCCACCCGGAAGCCAGTCAAATGGACAGCTTGACCATCGGGCAGGAGGGAACTTTGGCAGCAGGAGGCCACGGTCGGGGACCCTTGGGATCAATCTCCGGCACTAGGAAGGGGATATCAGCTTCAAGCAGTGATCGGGAGGGCTGGGGTGAGGTCAGCGATCGGGAGGGCTGGGGTGAGGTCGGCAATCAGGAGGTTCTGGGCCAAGGTCAGCGATCGGGAGGTTCTGGGGTGAGGTCAGTGATCGGGAGGGCTGGGGGCAAGGTCAGCGATCTGGAGGGCTGGGGGTGAGGTCAGTGATCGGGAGGGCTGGGGGGTGAGGTCAGTGATCGGGAGGGCTGGGGGTGAGGTCAGCGATCGGGAGGGCTGGGGGTGAGGTCAGCGATCGGGAGGGCTGGGGTGAGGTCGGCAATCGGGAGGGCTGGGGTGAGGTCAGTGATCGGGAGGGCTGGGGTGAGGTCAGCGATCGGGAGGGCTGGGGTGAGGTCGGCAATCGGGAGGGCTGGGGTGAGGTCAGTGATCGGGAGGGCTGGGGTGAGGTCAGCGATCGGGAGGGCTGGGGTGAGGTCAGTGATCGGGAGGGCTGGGGTGAGGTCAGCGATCGGGAGGGCTGGGGTGAGGTCGGCAATCGGGAGGTTCTGGGCCAAGGTCAGCGATCGGGAGGTTCTGGGGTGAGGTCGGCGATCGGGAGGGCTGGGGTGAGGTCAGCGATCGGGAGGGCTGGGGTGAGGTTGGCGATCGGGAGGTTCTGGGCCAAGGTCAGCGATCGGGAGGTTCTGGGGTGAGGTCGGCGATCGGGAGGGCTGGGGTGAGGTCAGCGATCGGGAGGGCTGGGGTGAGGTTGGCGATCGGGAGCGCTGGGGGGTGAGGTTGGCGATCGGGAGCGCTGGGGGGTGAGGTTGGCGATCGGGAGCGCTGGGGTGAGGTCAGTGATCGGGAGGGCTGGGGGGTGAGGTTGGCGATCGGGAGCGCTGGGGGGTGAGGTTGGCGATCGGGAGCGCTGGGGGTGAGGTCAGCGATCGGGAGGGCTGGGGTGAGGTCAGTGATCGGGAGGGCTGGGGGGTGAGGTCAGCGATCGGGAGGGCTGGGGGTGAGGTCAGTGATCGGGAGGGCTGGGGGGTGAGGTCAGCGATCGGGAGGGCTGGGGTGAGGTCAGCGATCGGGAGGGCTGGGGGTGAGGTCAGCGATCGGGAGGGCTGGGGGGTGAGGTCAGTGATCGGGAGGGCTGGGGGTGAGGTTGGCGATCGGGAGGGCTGGGGTGAGGTCAGTGATCGGGAGGGCTGGGGGGTGAGGTCAGTGATCGGGAGGGCTGGGGGTGAGGTTGGCGATCGGGAGCGCTGGGGGTGAGGTCAGCGATCGGGAGGGCTGGGGGTGAGGTCAGTGATCGGGAGGGCTGGGGGGTGAGGTTGGCGATCGGGAGCGCTGGGGGTGAGGTCAGCGATCGGGAGGGCTGGGGTGAGGTCAGTGATCGGGAGGGCTGGGGGGTGAGGTTGGCGATCGGGAGCGCTGGGGGTGAGGTCAGCGATCGGGAGGGCTGGGGTGAGGTCAGCGATCGGGAGGGCTGGGGGGTGAGGTTGGCGATCGGGAGCGCTGGGGGTGAGGTCAGCGATCGGGAGGGCTGGGGTGAGGTCAGTGATCGGGAGGGCTGGGGGGTGAGGTTGGCGATCGGGAGCGCTGGGGGTGAGGTCAGCGATCGGGAGGGCTGGGGTGAGGTCAGTGATCGGGAGGGCTGGGGGGTGAGGTTGGCGATCGGGAGCGCTGGGGTGAGGTCAGTGATCGGGAGGGCTGGGGGGTGAGGTTGGCGATCGGGAGCGCTGGGGGTGAGGTCAGCGATCGGGAGGGCTGGGGTGAGGTCAGTGATCGGGAGGGCTGGGGGGTGAGGTTGGCGATCGGGAGCGCTGGGGTGAGGTCAGTGATCGGGAGGGCTGGGGGGTGAGGTTGGCGATCGGGAGCGCTGGGGGTGAGGTCAGCGATCGGGAGGGCTGGGGGGTGAGGTCAGTGATCGGGAGCGCTGGGGTGAGGTCAGCGATCGGGAGGGCTGGGGGGTGAGGTTGGCGATCGGGAGCGCTGGGGGTGAGGTCGGCAATTGGGAGGGCTGGGTGGGGGAGGCTGGAGATCGAGGCTGGGGGAGGCCAATGGCTTCCTTGAGGGGCCTTGGTGCTCCTCCTGTTCCACAAGGACAGCTAAAACAGCCACTTAACTTGGGGAGCCGGCAGATCAGATGCCAGGACTCCCACAGAGCAGGCCTCCCCCTCACTACTATTAAATTTAAGTCGCGGGCCAATGAGGCTGCGACTTTGGCATGTTAATTAGGCCTGCGCCTGCCTTTTGCGGGAGCCTTGTCCTTGGCCTGATTTCTGCACTTTAAAATTTAAAGGGGCAGGAATGGGGTCGGGTTGCCCAACCCTGATATTTTAACCCCTACCCTCGCCCAACCCTCTCCCACCTGTCGGCTTCACAGCTTCAGCTGATATGAAACAGTACATAGCCTGAACCCAACAGCCAAATTTGAGCTTCTGCTGACTTAAAAGATATAATTTAACAAGCAAATTTGTAGATTTGTTGAATTTTCCCAGAATTCTCATTAAAGCCATTGGATTAAATTTTACAATTAAAATGCTAGAATCGATTATTAAGGAAGTAGTAGCAGGACATTTGGTGATTCATAACACAATCAAGGAGAGTCAACATGGTTTTATGAATTTATTAGAGTTCTTTGAGGAAGTAACGGGCAGGGTGGATAAAGGGGAACCAATGGATGCAGTATATTTGGATTTCCAACAGGCATTCGATAAGGTGCCACATAAAAGATTACTGCACAAGATAAGAGCTCATGGTGTTGGGGGTAATATACTGGCAAGGATAGAGGATTGGCTAACTAACAGAAAACAAAGAGTCGAGATAAAAGGGTCATTTTCAAAATGGCAATCTGTAACTAGTAGGGTACTGCAGGGATCAGTGCTGGGGCCTCAACTATTTACAATATATATCAATGACTTGGATGAAGGAACAGAGTGTCTTGTGGCCAAATTTGCTGGTGATACAAAGATAGATGGAAAAGCAAGTTGCGATGAGGACACAAAGTGTCTGCAAAGAGATATTGACAGGTTAAGCGAATGGGCAAAAATTTGACAGATGGAATATAATGTGGGAAAATGTGAAGTCATCCACTTTGAGAGGAAAAATAAAAAAGCAAAATATTATATGAATGGAGAAATACTACAAAATGCTGCGGTACAGAGGGATCTGGGTGTCCTTATACATGAAACACAAAATGTCAACATACAGGTGCAGCAGGTAATCTGGAAGGCAAACGGAATATTGGCCTTTATTTCTAGGGGGATGGAGTATAAAAGCAGAGAAGTCATGCTACAACTGTACAGGGTGCTGGTAAGACCATAGTTCTGGTGCCCTTATTTAAGGAAGGACATACTTGCATTGGAGGCAGTTCAGAGAAGGTTCACTAGGTTGATTCCGGGTATGGAAGGGTTGTATTACGAGGAAAAATTGAACAGGTTGGGTCTATACTCATTGGAGTTTGGAAGAATGAGAGGAGAACTTATTGAAACATGTAAGATTCTGAGGGGACTCGATATGGTAGATGCTGGGAGGATGTTACCCCTCATGGGGAAATCTAAAACCAGGGGGCATAGTCTCAGAATAAGGGGTCGCCCGTTTAAGACAGAAATGAGGAGGAATTTCTTCTCCCAGAGGATTGTGATTCTTTGGAATTCTTTACCCCAAAAAGCTGCGAAGGCCGTGTCATTGAATACTGAGTTAGACAAATTTTTGATCAGCAAGGGAGTCAAAGGATATGGGGAAAAGGCGGGAAAGTGGAGTTGAGATAAAAATCAGATCAGCCATGATCGCATTAAATGGTGGAGCAGGCTTGAGGGGCCGAATGGCCTACTCCTGCTCCTATCTCTTATGGTCTTATGGTCACCTGGTGCATTGCTTCAAGTGACGGGGACACATATCGGAAATTTAGGTGTGGAGGTTTGATTTGGGGCCCATTGTGATTTTCCGTCCTTAAATCCTGTGGCATATGATTCCCAATGTGCGCTCGTGCAAAGTTTAGCGCCTGAAATGTGATATCATAAAATTCAAGTCACCGCCCCAGCACAGGATTGTACTTCACTGGCAATGAGCACGTCTTACAGCCAGCACCAGTATTCCTGATTTTACTCAGGACTGTCCTCTGATTTGGGAGTAAATTTCCCATGACAGATCACTAGCTTTAACCACAAGTTGCACTGAAAGAAATGTTAAGGCTACATTTAAATTTGATTAGTTTCAGACACAGGCAGAAATTATACTTTGCTGAATTTTTTAATCAAATATGCAAAGTTGGATAATTTCCAATTCAATGGTGTTATTTTTCCATGTGGAGTAATACACTTAGTGACTTTAATTAGAATGAATGTGATTATGAAGTCAAAGCAACAGACGCTTTCAAATCGATCCAACGTCAGGGGTAAAAATAACCTCAAATCAACATCAAGTATGACAAGATGATTGTTTTATTTCAACTATTTTGAAAGACAGAGTCCTTATGATAAATACAGAGTTACTTGATGACAAGACCTCAACCTGTGGCATTTTCTCTGTGCAAACAGATTATGTTCCATATTGGTTTTCTTCCACGTAATTTAAGCTTAGTTTGCTGTAATCAATAATAATTGAAGTCTGCAGTTGTCACGTCCTTCTTCCATACACTCGCAAAGAGAGCAGATTCGTTTCAGAATGAATTAAATTAACAGAGGATGAACACGCATCAGTTTGGGTTTCCTCCAGTCTGGTACACTGCGGTGTTGCACTTGAAATTTTGAAAAACTGGTTGAGAATATGAACTGATCAGGTTCTCCCTGAGAACCAACCCTCTTAAGGCAGGAAATTCTTTGATAATTACAATCTAAAGGCTACACTGGAAAATTAGATAAGAAAGGATTAGAATGCTTGGGGAGAGGGAAAATAGATGGAGACATGAGTGGATGGCAGTGAAGGGCAGAAGGAATGGGGAAAATGAAGGGGAGATTTGATGACAATGAAGGGAGAGGTAAATGGATGGCAATGGAGGTAAGAAGAAAATGGCTGAGAAGAGGGAAAGGGATGAAACTGGAAGAGATGCTTTGGGAGGAAGGGGTGAGAAGCTGGGAACAGTGCTGTGGGGCAGGGAAAGAAGGAAAGTACCAGCATTAACTGAGAGGGAGTGGAGAGGGAGAGTGATAACATGAACTGGAATGGAAGCAAAGAATACAAGCAGGAATTCTGGCAGGAGGGAAGGGAAGTGTGTCAGTTTGAACAAGGGTCAGTGGAAAAAGTGCAACAGCTTAACTGGGTTAGAAAAGGAGAAGAGCAGGAACATAGGAATAGGAGTAGGTCATTCAGCCCCTCGAGCTTGTTCCACTATTCAATTAGATCATGGCTGATCTGTACGTCAGTTCCATTTACCCGGCTTTGACCCATATCCCTTGACTCCCTTACCTAACAAAAAAAGATCGCTATGTGTCTTGAAGATTTCAATTAACCCATCATCCGCAGCCTTTTGGGAGAGAGAATTCGAGATTTCCACTGGCGTTTCTATGAAAAAATTGCTTCCTGATTTGCCTTATTGATAATTGCTTCACACTGGCCATGGACTTTCAGGTTATAAGAACATAAGAAATAGGAGCAGGAGTAGGCCATCCGGCCCCTTGAGCCTGCTCCGCCATTCAACAAGATCATGGCTGATCTTCTACCTCAACACCATTTTCCTGCATTATCCCCATATCCCTTGATGCCTTTAATATCTAGAAATCTATCAAGCTCTGTTTTGAATGTACTCAATGACTGAGCCTCCACAGCCCTCTGGGGTAGAGAATTCCAAAGATTCACCACCCTCTGAGTGAAGAAATTTCTCCTCATCTCAGTCCTAAATGGCCTACCCCTTATTCTGAGACTGTGACCCTTGGTTCTAGACTCCCCAGCCAGGGGAAACATCCTCCCTGCATTTACCCTGTCGAGCCCTGTAAGAATTTTGTATGTTTCAATGAGATCACCTCTCATACTTCTAAACTCTAGTGAATACAGGCCCAGTCGACTCAATCTCTCCTCATACGACAATCCCGCCATCCCAGGAATCAGTCTGGTGAACCTTCGTTGCACTCCCTCTATGGCAAGTATATCCTTTCTTAGGTAAGGAGACCAAAACTGTACACAATACTCCAGGTGCAGTGTCACAAAGGCCCTATATAATTGCAGTAAGACATCTTTACTCCTGTACACAATTTTTTTTTTTTATTATTCGTTCATGGGATGTGGGCATCGCTGGCGAGGCCAGCATTTTATTGCCCATCCCTAATTGCCCTCGAGAAGGTGGTGGTGAGCCGCCTTCTTGAACCGCTGCAGTCTCTTGTAATAAAGGCCAACATACCATTTGCCTTCTTAATTACTTGCTGCACCTGCATGTTAGCTTTCAGTGACTCATGTAGAAGGACACCCAGGTCCCTTTGAATATTAACATTTCCCAATCTCTCACCATTTAAAAAATACTCTGCATTTTTGTTTTTCCTTCCAAAGTGGATAACTTCACATTTTTCCACATTATATTCCATCTGCCATGTTCTTGACCACTCACTTAGCCTGTCTATATCCCCATGAAGCCTCTTTGCATCCTCCTCACAACTCACAATCCCACCTAGTTTTGTGTCATCAACAAACTTGGAAGTATTACATTTGGTCCCCTCATCCAAATCATTGATATAGATTGTGAATAGCTGGGGTCCAAGCACCGTTCCCTGCGGTAACACACTAGTCACAGTCTGTCGACCTCAAAAAGACCCGTTTATTCCTACTCTCTGTTTTCTGTCTGTTAACCAATCCTCAATCCATACCAGTATATTACCCCCAAATCATCCATGAAGACTTCTAAATTATTCACTTTTTCAGCCTTTACCGATGGAGACTCTTCCATGAAATAATTATGCCTGGCATCAATGGGAAGGAAGATTAGTCAGGGTGTATAACGGGCGGGCAATCCGAAACTGCCTTTTTTACGCCCCTTCCAAAGTTGAAAATTCCTCTGCGTATGTGCAAATAAGTGACATTAGTGAATGTCCTGTGGTGCTACTCGTGGTGATATGCTGTTTTACGGTAGGAGAGTTGTATGATGTAATGCAGAAGGTATTATATTATGATAACAAGCCATCAACAGACTCCAGCATTTGCCAAAGCACCAGGAATCTGAGCCTGGGGGGTGGGGGTGGGAGATTCGGCCTCGGGGAGGGATCAGTGGCAGGGAGGGAGATCGGGCCTCTTGGAGGGATTGGTGTCGAAGGTGGGGGGGGGGGGGGGGGAGGAGATCGTACCTCGGAGAAGGAAAAGGAAATGGGTGAATTAGAGTCAAATCAGGTGCAGAAAAAGAAATAAAGAGAGGGAAAGAAAGATAAGATTAAGAGAGAGAGAAAAAAGCGACAGAAAAGAAAAGTAAGAAAAATATTTTTAAAATTTTAAATTAAAAATGTTAAAAATCACTAATAACAATTTACTACCTGTAGGAATGAGACTCCACAGTTTTAATTGTTCACTTTCTGGGCCGGAGAGGTTGAGTAGCTTTGCAGGAACATAAATCTTGTCATTAAAAAGGCACTTATGCTGTTGAGTACCAGCCCTAACTTTCTGCGGTGAGTTTAATTGGCAATTATTTTGCGAATGCAGCAATTTCTTGGGAGGTTGAGGAAGAGATGCCATTTTCACGAGGCTAACAGTGGAGCAGCACAAATTATCCAGCAATTATGACGATTCACAACTCGTGGCATATATCTTCCTCACTACAAGTTGTTGGACGATTTACACACTGATAACAGCATGCACATTTAACTCTCCGTTAAGTTGGCAGCAAAATCTGGCCCCATCAGAGCAGTGCTGGCATATGTTGGGGGTCGGATGTACATTGGATGACTACCATCGTTGATGTGTTCTTTAGCAATGATGCTGAGGCAAATTTAGAAGTGGGTATACTATAGAAGTAGATTGTCTGGGAGTTTGAGGTAATGTCATTTGATAAGGAGGTTTGATAGAGGTGTTCAAAATCATGAAGGGTCTAGACAGACTTGCTAAAGAGAAACTGTTTTTATTGGCAGAAGGGTCAAGAACCAGAGGACATAGATTTAAGGTGATTGCCAAAAGAACCAAAGTTAATATGAGGAAAAGCTTTTTTACACAGCGAGTGGTTAGGATCTGGAATGCACTGCCCGAGGGAGTGGTGGAGGCAGATTCAATCATGGCCTTCAAAAGGGAACTGGATAAGTATTTGAAAGGAAAAAAATTGCAGGGCTACGGGGAAAGGCAGGGGAGTGGGACTAGCTGGATTGCTCTTGCCTAGAGTCAGCGTGGATCGATGGGCCGAATGGCCTCCTTTCGTGCTGTAACCTTTCTATGATTCTATGATTCATCCAAGACTGACTCCTGGGATGGCAGGACTGTCGTATTGTAGACTGTAGTGTTGAAGACTTGTGCTTCAGAACTAGCCGCGCCACTAGCCAAACTGTTCCAGTACAGCTCTAACACTGTCATCTACCCGACAATGTGGAAAATTGCCAGGTACGTCCTGTCCACAAAAAGCAGGACAAATCCAATCCAGCCAATTACCGCCCCATCAGTCTACTCTCAATCATCAGCAAAGTGATGGAACGTGTCGTCGACAGTGCTATCAAGAGACACTTACTCACCAATAACCTGCTCACCGATGCTCAGTTTGGGTTCCGCCAGGACCACTCGGCTCCAGATCTCATTACAGCCTTGGTCCAAACATGGACAAAAGAGCTGAATTCCAGAGGTGACGTGAGAGTGACTGCCCTTGACAACAAGGCAGCATTTGACCGAGTGTGGCACCAAGGAGCCCTGGTAAAATTGAAGACAATGGGAATCAGGGGGAAAACTCTCCAGTGGCTGGAGTCATACCTAGCACAAAGGAAGATGGTAGTGGTTGTTGGAGGCCAATCATCTCAGCCCCAGGACAATGCTGCAGGAGTTCCTCAGGGCAGTGTCCTAGGCCCAACCATCTTCAGCTGCTTCATCATTGACCTTCCCTCCATTATAAGGTCAGAAATGGGGATGTTTGCTGATGATTGCACAGTGTTCAGTTCCATTTGCAACCCCTCAGATAATGAAGCAGTCCGTGCCCGCATGCAGCAAGACCTGGACAATATCCAGGCTTGGGCTGACAACTGGCAAGTAACATTCGCGCCAGACAAGTGCCAGGCAATGACCATCTCCAACAAGAGAGAGTCTAACCACCTCCCCTTGACATTCAGCAGCATTACCATCACCGAATCCCCCACCATCAACATTCTGGGGGTCACCATTGACCAGAAACTTAACTGGACCAGCCATATAAATACTGTGGCTACAAGAGCAGGTCAGAGGCTGAGTATTCTGCTGCGAGTGACTCACCTCCTGACTCCCCAAAGCCTTTCCACCATCTACAAGGCACAAGTCAGGAGTGTGATGGAATATTCTGCACTTGCCTGGATGAGTGCAGCTCCAACAACACTCAAGAAGCTCGACACCATCCAGGACAAAGCAGCCCGCTTGATTGGCACCCCATCCACCACCCTAAACATACACTCCCTTCACCACCGATGCACAGTGGCTGCAGTGTGTACCATCCACAGGATGCACTGCAGCAACTCGCCAAGGCTTCTTCAACAGCACCTCCCAAGCCCGCGACCTCTACCACCTAGAAGGACAATGGCAACACGCACATGGGAACAACACCACCTGCACGTTCCCCTCCAAGTCACACACCATCCCGACTTGGAAATATATCACCGTTCCTTCATCGTCGCTGGGTCAAAATCCTGGAACTCCCTTCCTAACAGCACTGTGGGAGAACCTTCACCACACGGACTGCAGCGGTTCAAGAAGGCAGCTCACCACCACCTTCTCAAGGGGAATTAGGGATGGGCAATTAATGCTGGCCTTGCCAACGACGCCCACATCCCATGAATGAATAAAAAAAATGAGGAGAGATTGGGTCAACTCGGCCTGTATTCACCTGAATTTAGAAGAATGAGAGGGGATCTCATTGAAACATATAAAATTCTGACAGGGCTTGACAGACTGGATGCAGGGAGGATGTTTCCCCTGGCTGGGGAGTCCAGAACGAGGGGTCACAGTTTCAGGATATGGGGTAGGACATTTAGGACTGAGATGAGGAGCAATTTCTTCACTCAGAGGGTGGTGAACCTGTGGAATTCTCTACCACAGAAGGCTGTGGAGGCCAAGTCACTGAATATATTTAAGATGGAGCTAGATAGATTTCTAGACACAAAAGGCATCAAGGGGAATGGGGAGAGAGCGGGAATATGGTATTGAGATAGAGGATCAGCTATGATCATACTGAATGGCGGAGCAGGCTCGAAGAGCCGAATGGCTGACTCCTGCTCCTATTTTCTTTTTTTCTCTGTGCATGAAAGCTTTGGGATCCTATACAGGAACACAATCTGGGGCATATCTGGGACACTGCTGCTGGAATTGTAAAATCCTATACTCACTTCAAATTTTATATAAAATATATACAAACTCGGCCTTGAGACAGATAAAAAACCAAAAGGTAAACACGTTTTCAAAAGCACCAGGGAAAAAAAACAAATAAAAAATCAGTAGTGAGCATTTAGATGCTGAAATTATTAGCATTTACTTGGAATCATAGAATTTTACAGCACAGAAGAAGGCCATTCAGCCCAATGCATCTGTGCTAGATCTCTGAAAAAGTTATCTATAAATACTTGCATTTCCCTGCCTTTTCCCCAGACCCTTTTAAACTTTATTTTCAAATATTTATCCACACACCTTTTGAAAAGCCGCATACACTTCCACTACATTCCATTATTTATTCATAGAACTCTATTAGATTTCTCAGACATACCTTGCACTTTACAAATCCTTAATTAACGCATGTCTTTTTAAGTAATCATTTCATCCCATATTATGGCCTCTAAAAGCTTGCCCCGCTACTTATGTTAGACTGACTAGTCTATCGTTACCCAATTTTCCCTTTATGAACAGAGGTGTTATATTGCCAAACCTCCAGTCTTCTGGGACAACTTCCATATCCAGGGATATTTAAAGTGTTGTGGTCAGACACTCTGCTATTTCCTCTCTGACTTCCCTTGGAATTCTAGGGTGCAAAGCCAACACGGCCTGGTGCCTTTTGCAGTTGAATTTCAATACTACTTCCCTATCTGGTCATCCTAGCTAAAGTCTCCACCTTCCCCTCTTGCACCCTTTCATTCCCAAGACCAGTCTTCTGTGAAAACCCAAGCAAAGTACTCATTTAGTGCCTCTGCCATTCCTTCATCCTCCATAAGAACACCTTCTAAAGATATCAATCGAATACATGCTGGCTGGGATTCTCTTCCTAGTGGCAGTGTTCTAGTGGGGCTGGACTTCTTTCCGTCCCTCTGACACTGCCACCACTCAATGCAGTTTCCTGGGTTCATCTGGTATGCATGGTGGGCTCCTGGCGGGATTTCCACCAGCAAGTGGGAGGCCGCCATTGCCTAGATACAAAATCCCAGCAGTGCTGCAGCAGGACTGCCGCTGCAACACCAGAAGAGGTGGCTGGGCAGTTAAAGGGGCAAAAGTGCCCCAAGGATCAGCACATCAGCTGCTTTATAGACCTTGGCAGAAACCAAGGTAATTGGCGACCAGAATGGAGAGGGAGGAGGCAACTGCAAGGCCCTCTCTCTCTGTGGGGGAATCTCAGAGCCATTACAAACACTCCCCAGAGCCAACCATCACCTTCCCCATGACTGGCCCGGGAATAAGCGGTAACAGAAGGGAAGTCTGTCGGGGACCTGGGCCCTGCCTCCACCACCATTTGCATGCAGTGGGTGGGGAAGGAGTGGCCAGTGGCGGTTTAGGCAGAGGCACGAGTAGAGAAATGCAGGTTGGGTTGTGAGGCAGTGTTAGGCCTCACCGCCCAAATTCTCCATCATTATCTGCCAGTATTCTGCTCTACTTTGGGCGGCATTGTGGAGGAGAATCCAGCCCATAATATGGTTGATCTACTGTGGTACTGCTCACAAAAAAAAATTAGAAACAATCGGGCATCCCTCTCTGTTTTGCTTATCTGCACTCTAATTTTGTTTGTCTTCCACTTTTTCATTCTCCTGCTTTCTCTGCTTCTCCCACACTTTGGTTGTCATCTCTGTTTCTCTGGGTTTGTCTTTAACTCTCACTCTCACTGTATACCCCTTAGTATAGGGGCGATTTGGGTTTCCCTGCTGCCCCATTTTTCGACGGAAACAGGGTGGCAGCATGACCAAAATTGCTGAAAATGACTCACCGCTGTCTTCCCGCTCGAAGCTCGCCCACTGCCATTTTCAAGCAAGCCTTGAAATAGGTGGCCAAAACTCCCACCAGAAACAGGTGGGAGCCTCATTACTGTAGGCTAGATGGGGGTCCTATGACGTAGGTTGGACCCCAGTACTATTTTCAAACTAAAACACGCGGTGACTGCACTGTGCAAGCCCCGTCCACTGACCCGTGAGCGGTAGGTGTCCAAACCAGAGTCCCTCAAAAGGGACTGCTGAAGGTAGCTCAGAAAACGGTGAAAATAATGTTTAGAGGGAAGCCCCGGGACCGCCTTGGTAGGACTCAAGCCTGGATCAGGCTCGGAGACAGGGCACGGTGGCAGAGGGAGACTTGAGATGGAATGGGGCAGTTCAAGTTGGGAGTGGGAGCCAGTACATGCTAGGTGCAGAGGAACTGTATTCTAGGGTTGCATGTACTGGACCTTAGAAAGATCTGAACAGTACTATGGTGTAACTTTTCAATTCAGCGCTCGCAGCACAGAGCTTCGTTCAACAGGAACATATATTGGGAACTCGGTGCGGAGATCAATGCTCCCAATTTGTGGCCCACACAGAAAATGGTGAATCGGGTATGATGTCTACCCCTCCAGGTAAATCTACGATAAACTAGACGAAGATAATAGAATCACTTCAAAATGGAAAACAGGAGTGTCCTTTCTCACAAGTCTTGTTTTTTTTTCCCAAGGAGACAGGCTTCAGGCAGACTCAACCACCGCAGGCAGATGACCAACCAGTCTCGGGGATTGTAGGTGACAGGCGATTCTGAGAAGCTCACGCAGGCAGAATATGCATTATGCAATACCCAGCGTCCATCTGCATATTGTAACATCAATAAAATCTTGTATATGATTGACTGCAAAAAGTCCAGATATGTTAATGAGACATATTCAATGTGCTCTTTCATCTGAGTACTGCTTTGCTTGATAACGCAGAGCTCACATGAATAAACAGAAAGCTGTTAAGTCAGAAAAAATTAAATAAGCATATTTGACGAGCTTTCAATTTTAAAAATGAATACAAAGGAACCTGGTTTTTGGCAGATAAAAGAGCAGTGTGAGGGGACCGTTTTGTACTCTGTGCCCATAAAAACAAGCACTCTTACAGACCAGGGCACAAAATTGCCTGCCAGCTTTCTTGTGTCAATAAACATTCACACTGAATGTGTAAAAAGGACAGCTTTTGTTGCTGAAGATGAAAGACATGCGTGCAATAGGTGCAGCATTCAAACACATTCGCATAATACTAGTCTTCAAATCAACCTCCTATTTAGTAATAAAATATTGAAGAGTCAGCATTACCCATTGTAATTAGATTGCCAGAAATATTAAGACATATAAGAGCCTCAAAATACTGAGACTATTTAGACTCGAGCAGGGAAGGCTAAGAGGAGATTTAATAAGATTTTTTTTAATTCTGAAGGGTTTTGATAAATAGGGAAAGACTGTTTACTGTGGTTGGGGAGTCAGTGATGAGGTATCATCGATTTAAAATTGTCGCTTAGAGAGTGAGGAGAGGTCAGGATAAAATTTATTTATGCAGCGGTATGTTAGAGTATGGAATGCTTTGCAATGGGTGAGGGGAGGTTGAGGCAGGGATGGTTGCCTGTTTTAAGGAAAATTAGACAAATATTTGAAGCAGAGGAAGATGCAGGGCCAAGGGGAGAGCACAGGTCAGTGGGATTAGCAAAGAGTCTGTACAGACACGATGGACTAATTGGCCTCCTTCTATACTATGGTTCTATGGAAATTGTGGGACTTCATTACAAGTGCTTGCTGGTCATGCAGATCAAGGTCAGCGTGCCAGAGTCACAGTTCTCCAATTTTCTAGCCATTGATTTCAATTAAGCTGAACAATGACATGAGGGTTTATGTGTGACGGGTCCAGAATGACAACCCAGCTTCACTATATCAATGCATTCCCACTTCTAACAGCAAATTATCTTTTTGAGGATTTTTAAAAATGTATTTTTATTTCATTTTGTGTTCGTAAAGATGCTGGAGGAGGGAAGATTTACTATTTTTTGTACTCTGTGTCAGCATGGAGCACACCCAGCGCCAATTCTTCAGTTTTGTGCTGTCAGTAACCATCGGACTCATGAGACACCTGTTTATGTAACAGTCGGATCTGTCAGTACCCTGCTGCGATGCCACCCATTATACAGAAAGTAAAAAAGGGGTTAGATACAGCACAGGTTTCATAAAGGGCTGATTCCCCAATCAGGTGCTCCTGGTGAGAGGTGGCGCTCAGAGGACACTGGTTGAGAAATTGTGGATCCACAATGACTGATTCTCATCCCCGTCAGAAGCCCCGATTGGGGAATCAGCCCTATATTCTCTCCACACTGCCCCAGCAAGTTACCTTGTCCAAATCATTAAAAGAGCACCCTCTACTGCACTGATCTGGCATTCCTATTTCCATAGTGTGCTCTCTCTCTCTCTCTCTAAAGTCCCTGCTTCAAATCAAAGCGTTTTTTGTATGGGATAAATTTTACTATTTATCAGTCCCAATTAAAAATTTTGCATGAAGGGAACACACATCAGGAATTCGAGCGTATAGGTCAGCCTGCCCAATTTGCAACTCAAACAATCTTGCACCCATTATTTTAATAGACAGGGAATCACAGAAGCCACAAATTGGGCATGAAGGTGTGTGTGAGCACTGTATACAAAATGTCCCCTACATCTGCATGGGGGTTGTCGGTGCATGGAGCTCACCCTGCCTATTTTGTATTTGTGTAGAATCCGACTTGTTTATATATGATATTGCATGCACAGAAGTTTAGGAATCACAAGTTACATCTTTATTTTTGGCCATGTAATTCGCGTCTGTGCAGGCAGCAGTGTGAAACCAGAGCAGGCAAAATGCAAGCTTTCCCAATAATGATAGAACTGTAATGTAAAGGGAGAGGAGAAGTGAGATTGCCAATGTAGTGCTAGCTAGTGCTGAACTATAGGGCATGATTTTAGCCTGGAAAAACGGGTGGGTTGGGGCTGGGGGGAGCAGGAAAAATTGCAAAATCCTAAAACTCGCCCCCAACCTGTCTCCATCCTGCCCATTTCCGGTTTTCATGGGGGCGAGATGAGGGGCGGGTGACCAACCCGCTCTTAGGACGTGGGTTGGGCATTAGAAGCTTTTAAAGAGGTTGTGGGCCTCCATTTTCAAAGCTTTTTTGATTTTAGCCCCCAGGGGCCAGGATTTCCAGGCCTTCTCCTTCATGCCATGTGAGAAGAGGCAAGAAAGCCCAAAATTGTAGGTAAGTGCCTTTATAGCATAGCTTGTGCACCCAGAGGAGGAGGAATGCTTCCCCCAGGCCCAACAAGCATACCTGCAGCGAACCCCCAACCACGATCGCCGACCCCTGCAATGACACTCGACCACCCCCACAATCGCCAACTCCACAATGACCCTGACCCCCCCCGAACGATCGCCGACCCCCGCAATGACCCCCAAATCCCCCCTAATGATCGCCGACCTCCGCGATGACCCCCGATCCCGCCCCCCCCCCAAGTGACTGACCATCCCCCCGATGACTGAGCCCCGATGACTGAGCCCCGATCCCCCGGTGACTGACCCCCGATCCCCCCGATGACTGACCCCCGATCCCCCCCCCCGATGACTGACCGCCGATAACTGACCCCTCCCCCCGATGACTAACCCCCCGGTGACCCCCATGCCCGACGATGCCACCCCATGCCCCTCATCCTCCCCCCACCCCCAACCATCTGAACTGGTAGTTAGGGCTTTGGTTCAAGCCAAAAGGCAGCACCTCCATCGATACAACACTCTCTCAGTACTGCACTAAAGTGTCAGCCTAGATACTCAAGTGTCTATAATGGGGCTTGAAGTCTCGATCTTCTGGCTCAGAAATAAGAATGATACCACTAAATCAAGCTAATACTTAAGTAAGCTTACAACCACCAGAAAGTGGATCTCTACAGCAGAGAAAGTCTCAGTACTAACAAATCAATCCACATACAAATCTCAGCTTGACATGTGTTCCATATATATAAATCTGCTCCACCTTACAGGAAAATCAGTGTAACTATATAATATAACAGATATAATATAATCATTTTTATTCATAGATTTTTCTAGAAAGAGGATATTTTGCAGAGATGTTCTGAAGAAGTAACTCACAATCCATTGTAATGAATATACCCTTTTTTCAGAGCCTCCTACTGGGTTATTTGTTCTTATTACTGGTTGTTGTTGTTTTCGTATCTTCACACTCTTCCCTTGGATGCAAGTGTGAACTAGTGGAAGGATTCACAGGCTGATTAACAGTCTGACAGGCCACAATATAAACACTCCTTCCATGGCCATAACTGGTAGAGATGGGTGTAAATTACTCCGCAAAATAATAGGATTCGTAACATAGATGTCACAGAATTACTAAGCTTACAATAATTAAACATACATTTAACAGCCAGTACTTACAAAGAAACCTTGCAAGTTTTAACCGGAGAACTCAGACACGTCAGAGTTCTAAACTCGGTATACAGGTTGATCAGACCTTAATCGAATTCTAAAGTGTCTGTTTCAAAACCTACTTTTCATACCTTTTCCTTACTCCTTCTATGTGACAATTTGCATGTTTCATGGTATTAAATAACACAACTCCCCAACTTTGTTATCGTATCGATAGCTTCACAACCCATCACCCCTGTGCTCCCTTGACCTACATTGACTCCCGGTCTGGCAATGCCTCCAATTTAAAATTCTCCTCCTGATTTTTGAATCCCTCCATGGTCTCACCCCTCCCTATCTCTGTAACCTCCTCCAGCCCTACAACCCTTCGAGATCTTTGCGTTCCTCCAATTCTGTCCTCTTGCCCTTCCCCCATTTCCATCGCTCCACCATTGGTGGCCGTGCGTTCTGCTGCCTAGGCTCCAAGCTCTGGAATTCCCTCCCTAAACCTCTCTGCCTCTCTCTCCTCCTTTGAGATGCCCCTTAAAATCTAATTCTTTGACCAAGCTTTTGGTTACCTGTCCTGATGGCCCCGATATTAGCAGGGAGGCGGAATGGCAGCTGGGGGTGGTGGGGGGGGGGCCATTGGGCGCGTGGGTGACCCGCCCAATAAAATCTGTCCATTCCCCACGCGATTGCGGGTAAATTGGAGCCACTTAACGTGGCTTCTGGGTTTGCCGTTGGAAAGCTGCGCATCGGGCGGACTGCGCACCCGCATCACAGGCTGTCAGCTGGAGGAGGTCTATTTAAAGTGGCAGTCCTCCAATGGCTGCTCCTGGAGCAAACACCCACACAGCACAATGGAGCAGCACAGGGGAAAGGCTGCTCCTAGATATAGCGATGCCTCACTCCAGGTGCTACTGAATGGGGTGAGGAGGAGGAGGGATGTGTTCTACCCGGCGGACGGGAGGAAGTGGCCTGCCTCTGCCACCAAGAAGGCCTGACTCGAGGTGGCAGAGGAGGTCACCAGCAGCAGCAACATCTCCCGCACCTGGATCCAGTGCAGGAAGCGCTTCAATGACCTAACTAGGTCAGCCAAAGTGAGTTCACTTACTCATTCTCCTACATTCCGTCTTCCACATCACCGCCCCCACCCCCAACTCATTCTGCACTGCCAACACTACTCTAACACATCACTTCCCACACCCACTCAAACCTCATCCTCAACTTACCTACACTTCCTCACCTCCCCATTACTCACCCCACCACTTCCACTCAACCCAATCCTCATACAACGTCACGGCTCTGTCTCATACTCACCCACTGATGCATCTCTATCACGGTCATCCGCACCCAAACCAATGCATTCATTGGTTGGCCACGTCACCATTACTCACTCACACGTCTGTACTTTCTCCCCTTATAGGAGGAGCGCCCAGAATGCACAGGAGAGGGCGAGGACTGGAGGGGGTCCTCACAGACGGAGAGCAGGAGGTGCTGGAGCTGAGCCGCACCCTTGAGTGCCTGTCCGTCGGGGACATCGAGACTGGCACCCGACAAACGTCTGGTGACAGAACTTTAACATTCAGTACACACAATACGAATTGATATTAACAGCCTCGCCACCTTCAGCACGTCAACGTCTGTGATCATGCTTAATATTGCCTTCTGCTCTCTTACATGGCCTTCAGCGACTGCTGTGACGGCGGAGGGCGATTCCTCAGAGGACCTGCCGGCCTCTGAGGGTGCATCGTCACATCTGAGCAGATACACACACCTTGGTGGGTCCCAGTCCGCAGTTAGTTGGGGTCGCACATGGTGAGTTGCCACACACACGTGAGCATGAGCAGACACTGGTAGCAGGGGCAGCTGTGGAGAGTCCACCTCGGTGCGTGCACTCCTCTCCAGGCTCTGCTCAGCTGGACACAGATGCAGAACCCTGATGGCCATACTTTAAAAGGAGAATGATCAAGGGGCAGCAGCACATTTGCGAGGTGCGGGAACAGGTGCCACGCGCACTCTCCACAATCATGCAGAGGATGGAGGAGTCCATCTCCTGCATGAATGGAATGGTGGCACAGGTACAGGAGGGAATCTCTGAGATAGTGTCACAGGGACGTGAGGGCATCTCTGAGATAGTGTCGCGGGTAAGTGCGGGAATGTCTGCAATGGAGGGAAGGCTAGCCTCCATGGAGCTTCAAGCACGGCTCACAAATGAGTCCATTCAGGCCCTGACAACGGCCGTTCGGACTCAAGTTGAACAACATTCTGCCGCCTTAAACAGGCAGGCAGATACACTAGCACTGGCCTTACACGGCTTCACACATGTCCTCCAAACTGTTGTCCAGCAGAGTGGTAGGAGTGGTGTGGGTCTGGCCCAGGGGAGGGATGACAGCGAAAGGGGACATGGAAGTGGGGACGCCACTCAAAGCGCCCCCACGTCTCACCCATTGCTCCCCGCTCAACCAATACCCGCAATGCTGCCTCCTCTCCAGGTGGCCGAGTCTGCCCCTGCACAGGTGCAGGTGGAGCAGTCTTTGGAGGGGCCCTCACGGGCACCAAAACCCAGGGGGCGTAGGCCCAAAGCATCTAATCGGTCAGGGCATGAACATGAGCAACCTGCCACTACCTCTGCTGCAGCCACAGGGGATGCACCACGTAGAAGTAGTTGGAAGCGAAAGGCGAAGGTTTTGTAAGCACGAAGGGGATGCATAATGGTGTTTGACGGTTGGTCATATTTTTTATTTATATTTGCTTTTTAAAAATCGCACATTAAATATTATTATTGTCACCACTACTGCCACGTCTTGGCCATGCTTGACTGGCCTCTGTAATATGGTCACTCCACAGTGGGCGTATGTGTATTTGCAGGACTGTTTTATGCAGGGGTTGGGGTGGGGTGCTGGTGTGGCCGCTGCTCTGTCCAGGTGGTGAGGGCTGGACTCTTAACACTGCCTGATGTTAGGAGAACCGTTCACATATCAGTGACTCCCTGGTCTCACGAGCAGCCAGGTGAGCCGCTGTTCTGCCCATGGGTTGCTCCTCCTCCTCCTCCTCAATGTGGGTGGCAGATGTGGATGGGGCCTCCTCAAGCGGCACCCCTCCCTGTTGTGTCATGTTGTGCAGGGCGCTACAGACGACTATAATGCGTCCCACTCTGTCTGGTGCGTATTGAAGCACTCCCCCAGAACGATCAAGGCGCCTGAAGCGCATCTTGAGCAGCCCTATAGCATGCTCAATTGTAGACCTGGTGGCAATGTGGCTGTTGTTATATCGACGCTGTTGCTCGATGATGGGGTTCCTCAGAGGTGTCATGAGCCACGTGTGCAGGGGTTATCCCTTGTCCCTGAGGAGCCAGCCCTTGCAGGTGTTCAGTGCATGGAAGAGGGGCGGGATGTTGGACTCCCAGAGGATGAAGGAATCGCGGCAGCTGCCAGGGTATCAGGAGTACACATGAAGGAATCTCTTGCGGTGGTCACAAACGAGCTGAGTGTTGATGGAGTGATGGCCCTTCCTGTTGATGAACTGTCCTGGCTCGTGTGGAGGTACTCGTATTGCTATATGAGTGCAATTGATTACACCCTGCACCCATGGGAAGCCAGCCACAGCGTGGAATCCCACTGCCCTCTCCGTCTGGCTGAGGTCGTCCATGGGGAAGTTGACGTAGTGCGAGACCCTACGAAACAAGTCGTCGGTGACCTGCCTTATGCGCTTGTGTGCAGACAACTGAGAGACCACGGCGATGTCCCTAATGGCACCCTGGAATGATCCGGAGGCGAAGAAGTTGAAGGCAGTAGTGACTTTGACAGCGACAGCCGGGAGCAGCTCGGCATGAAGGAGGCTGCAGATGTCTGCGACTACCTGGTGACTGACTCTGAGCCTCCGTATGCACTGCTCCTCAGAGAGGTCCAGGAAGCTGAGCCTCGGTCTGTAGACCCTGTTGCGAGGGTAGTGCCTCCTGCGACGTCGCTCTCTTTGTTGTTGCCCTCCGTGCTCTTGCGCAGGTGCCTGTGACGCAGCACCGTGTTGTGGAGCTCCACGTGGCGGAGGTGGACGCCGTGCCTGGCGAGGCTGGTGATGTTGCTCGTCCTCGGATGAAGTGGTGAATGCAGCCATGGCGCCCCCATCCTGACGGTGTGAGTTTGAGGGGGTCCGCAAAGTAGTTAAATATACTTGCACAGCAGAGTTTTGGATGGAAAGTAAGAATTTTGAGTGAAAACACAAAGGTCTTGCAGCCAAAACTTTGTCTGAAGTGACAGAGTGCCCTGCTGCAATAAATTAGGTTTTCTCCCGATCTGTCAAATAATCATTTGCATCTCCCACTGACTGCTGGCTGAAACATGTCTGATGCGACAGGGAGTGTTTCTCACAGCACAGGAAACACGCTGAGGAGCCTTCAAAACTGCAGCCCTGCCAAAATGTCTACTCAATCAAGTATTTCAAGTACTTTAATTATCTGTCAAACTATGCAAATGATCATCCCGCCGGCTTTAATTGTCGGTGGGACTCCCGCATTCGGGAGGCGCGCCGCATCCGATCGCGTCACTGGGGAACCCGGAAGTCAGCGGGTTGGTGCCGGGCTCTGAACCCGTTCCAGATTTTAGCGATTTTCGGAGCCCTCACCGCCCACAACGCTCCCGCTCCGTCATCCGAAAATCGGTCCCAATATCTCCTTATGTGACTCAGTGTCAAATTTTGTTTGATAACACTCCTGTGAAGTGCCTTGGGACATTTTACTACGTTAAAGGCGCTATGTCAACGCAAGTTGTTTTGTTGTTGTTATATCTGTCAATCAAATCATGAGGCTGAAGGACAGTTACAGAACAATACCAAAAAGGGTGAAATTTAATGAAGGCCCTCTAATGAACTGCAAGGAGTGTTACTTCCTTATCACTTGTCTGCCTTCCTTCCTTAGATGTGGAGATGCCAGTGATGGACTGGGGTTGACAAATGTAAGGAATCTTACAACACCAGGTTATAGTCCAACAGTTTTATTTGAAAATCACAAGCTTTCGGAGGCTTTCTCCTTCGTCAGGTTAGTGTCGGATTCCATGGAAGGTTACCGCATTTATATTCAGAGAACAATACCTGGTGATTACAGATAATCTTTCCAACTGCCCGTTGTCAAGGCAATCAAAGTGTTCAGACAGAGAGATGTTACCTACAGGACCACCGAATATACAAACGGCCAGAACAAAAGACAGAGAGAGAGAGAGAAACATCCAAAAGGAAGAGAAAGAGAGAGAATGACCCGTTGTGTTAAAAACAGATAACTTTTTTTCGCTGGTGGGGTTACGTGTAGCGTGACATGAACCCAAGATCCCGGTTGAGGCCGTCCTCATGGGTGCGGAACTTGGCTATCATTTTCTGCTTGACGATTTTGCGTTGTCATGTGTCTCGAAGGCCGCCTTGGAGAACGCTTACCCGAAGATCGGTGGCTGAATGTCCTTGACTGCTGAAGTGTTCCCCGACTGGGAGGGAACCCTCCTGTCTGGCGATTGTTGCACGGTGTCCGTTCATCCGTTGTCGCAGTGTCTGCATGGTCTCGCCAATGTACCATGCTCCGGGGCATCCTTTCCTGCAACGTATGAGGTAGACAACGTTGGCCGAGTCACAGGAGTATGAACCGTGTGCCTGGTGGGTGGTGTCCTCTCGTGTGATGGTGGTATCTGTGTCGATGATCTGGCATGTCTTGCAGAGGTTGCCGTGGCAGGGTTGTGTGGTGTCGTGGACGCTGTTCTCCTGAAAGCTGGGTAATTTGCTGTGAACGATGGTCTGTTTGAGGTTGGGTGGCTGTTTGAAGGCGAGTAGTGGAGGTGTGGGGATGGCCATAGCGAGGTGTTCGTCGTCATCGATGACATGTTGAAGGCTGCGGAGAACATGGCGTAGTTTCTCCGCTCCGGGGAAGTACTGGACGACAAAGGGTACTCTGTTGGTTGCGTCCCGTTTTAGTCTTCTGAGGAGGTCTATGCGATTTTTCGCTGTGGCCTGTCGGAACTGTCGATCGACGAGTCGAGCGTCATATCCCGTTCTTACGAGGGCGTCTTTCAGCGTCTGTAGGTGTCCATCGCGTTCCTCCTCATCTGAGCAGATCCTGTGTATTCGCAGGGCCTGACCATAGGGGATGGCCTCTTTGACGTGGTTAGGGTGGGAGCTGGAAAAGTGGAGCATCGTGAGGTTGTCAGTGGGCTTGCGGTAGAGTGAGGTGCAATTAGGGATGGGCAATAAATGCCGGCCTTGCCAGCGACGCCCACATCCCGTGAACGAATAAAAAAAAAAGGTGCCCGTCTTTGATGGAGATTCGTGTGTCCAAGAAAGAAACCGATTCTGAGGAGTAGTCCATGGTGAGCTTGATGGTGGGATGGAACTTGTTGATGTTATCGTGTAGTCTCCTCAGTGATTCTTCGCCATGGGTCCATAGGAAGAAAATGTCGTCGATGTATCTGGTGTATAGCATTGGTTAGAGGTCCTGTGCAGTGAAGAAGTCCTGCTCGAACTTGTGCATGAAAATGTTGGCGTATTGGGGTGCGAATTTGGTCCCCATGGCTGTTCCGTGTGTTTGGGTAAAGAACTGGTTGTCGAAGGTGAAGACATTGTGATCCAGGATGAAGTGGATGAGTTGTAGGATGGCGTCTGGGGATTGGCTGTTGTTGGTGTTGAGTACTGATGCTGTTGCAGTGATGTCGTCATTGTGGGGGATACTGGTGTAGAGTGCCGAGACGTCCATCGTGGTGAGAAGTGTTCCTGGTTCAACTGGTCCGTGGGTGCTGAGTTTTTGTAAGAAGTCTGTAGTGTCGCGACAGAAGCTGGGGGTTCCCTGTACGATGGGTTTCAGGATGCCCTCGACGTATCCAGAGAGGTTCTCACACAGGGTTCCGTTGCCTGATACGATAGGACGTCTGGGTGTGTTGGCTTTGTGTATCTTTGGGAGGCAGCAGAAGTCTCCCACGCGGGAAGAACGTGGGATGAGAGCGCGTAGGATGTTTTGAAGGTCTGGATCGAAGGTCTTGATCAGTTTGTTGAGCTGGTGGGTGTGTTCCTTGGTCGGATCTGCTGGTAACCGTCTGTAGTGTTCCTGGTTGTCCAGTTGTCGGTATGCTTCTTTGCAATAGTCCGTTCTGTTCTGTATGACGATGGCTCCTCCTTTGTCCGCTGGTTTGATGACGATGTTGCGGTTGATCTTGAGAGCGTTGATGGCGTTGCGTTGTGCTCGGGTGACATTCTGGACTGTCTTGTGAGTGCGGCTGATGAATCTGGCATTGACGCATTTCCTGACAGCTTGAGCATACATGTCAAGCTGAGGGCAGCGACCCTCCGGAGGAGTCCAGTTTGACTTTTTCTTCTTCGGTTGCTGTACCGCGGATCCCTCTGTCTGCTGTTCCGGATCGTTGATTGTCTCATTGGGTTCGCTGCTGAAATCTTGGGATTTGTGGAAGAATTCCTGGAACCTCATTCTCCTGATGAATTCCTCTGTGTCCGCCGCGAGACCAAAGGGGGCCATTTTGGTGGTGGGGCAGAAATTGAGCCCTCGGCTGAGAACTTCGATTTTGTCTGGTTGAAGGGTATGGTCGGATAAATTGACGATAGACTTCCCTGTGGTTGCAACCGTGGTACCGGGGGAGGCTTGGTTGATGCTGGTGGTGATGCCGAGTTTCTCAAGCTTCCTGCTCTTGGTTTTCATGTAGACTCACCTGACGAAGGAGAAAGCCTCCGAAAGCTTGTGATTTTCAAATAAAACAGTTGGACTATAACCTGGTGTTGTAAGATTCCTTACATTTCCTTCTTTAGATGTAGCCTTGTCCTACAAGCAGGCTCCTTTCGCACAATTAGGTGTTGTGCTTCAGGCATTAATTGGAACTATAGTGTCTTAACTTGATAGTTAAAACATATGGCCTTGCCCATTGACTAGATAGCAGAATGATGTTTATGTCCCACTAACACCCATCGGATGTGAATAGCCCACTGGATGTCAATCCAGAATTCGAAGAAGTGCAAGGAATTCTCCTGGCTTCTTTGCCAACATCCCTCACTCAACCAACAGCACTAAAAACATTGGCCGGGAATTTCCTCGGAGTTGTTCCCACTTCACCGCCGTAACTTCGCCAGACGTGCTGCACTTCCGATGACGTTACGGCAGCAGAGCAGGAACAGCTCTGAGGAAATTCCAGCTATTATCTGGTCATTCATTCGTCATTTGTGGGATTTTGCTGTGTGCAAATTGGCTGCCATGTTCACCTACACAACAACAGTGACTGCAAGATGAAAAAGTATCCTTCTCCTCGGCAGTGACGTTCCTCACTTTGATGAGCACAAAATTAGCTAAAAATTAATTTCATTTAAAAAGAAAGATGAATTGCTGAATAATAACAATGATAACACACCTCTATCGACAGTACAACATTTGTACCTGTTATAACAGTTTACAGTGTGGTAACTAAAATGATTACGGCAAAGATGGACTCTCAGTAATTACTATTTAACATGTGACATTTTCGTAACAATTACAGATAAACAAAGAACTTTACTTAAATAGCAATATCTAGAGTTATATTTAATCAGAGTTATCCATTATCCATAACACATCTGTTTTCCTTTTCTTTGTCTTTAAGACAGTAAATTTTGATGATAATTATTCATATCAACAATAAGCACTGAATTTTAGTTTCTGTTAGTGCACTGGTACCACACTGTGCTCCAAACTATTTCTTATTCCTTGATTTTAGTTTTGCAGCACACAGCACTACTTGACAGAAGAAAAATATCATTGAAGTCATTTATTTCTATTTCCGGTAAATCTTTGCACCTGGACATCAGAATTGTGCATGAGTAGGTAAGTGGAAATGGCCTCACATGGCATGATGTGATTGCTGGGGCCATTTCCTCCCTGCAACAAAAATCCACAGATAATTTAAAGAAGAAACTGTAAAGCTACAAAGGTATAAGATTGTTCACCCGCTGGAAAAAACAGTGCTACAAGGCCTGACAGCATTGCTCTTCTCTGTGGAGTGTTATACTGCCTGCTAGCAACAGCAAATGAGACACCTTAATAAGATCAAAATGATCTTGTCAGCTATAGGGCAAAGTTTGAGGACTGGCTTTGCTGTACCACGAAAATACACCAAAGGAAAAAGGTTCCTCTAAGCATCATTGACAAGTTGGCTCATCCATTTAAATTGCCTGTGGGAATGAATATAAGCAACTGTAGGGTAAACATGGTCTACGCCATGTAGGATGATAACTGCAGAAATTAGAATTCAATTAAGTGAGATTTGGCAGAGAGGGAGAGAAGCTAAAAGGTTGGCAAGTAGAGATAAACAAATGATTATAATTGCCAAAAAACAGTAAAAATAAAAAGTCAAATTATGTTTAAAGACAGGAAAATAACAATGATAGACAGGCCAGATAAGGAAAACAAGGAAACTGAAATTTCTTGTATTAAAGTAAGAGATATTAGAAATGAACGGGAGAAAGAAAGAAAGAACAAACTTGCATTTATATGGTACCTTTAACCTCAGGATGTCACAGCCAATGAAGTGTAGTCACTGTTGTAATGTAGGAAATTTGCAACCAATTTGCACACAGAATTCAAGGGTAAATTTTCAATTTGCTGGCGTGGAGCCTTAACTGGGAGTGCGATTTCTCAATTATGGCCTTTGTGTGTGATTTCCCAATGTGAGCTCCTGCCAGAAACATGCAATGAGGACATTTAACCTTAGAAGTACACATCCAATAAAGTACTCATGGGCGCTATTTAAATGCAAGTTCTTTCTTTCTTCTTTAAAATGACTCTAATCACAGCAAAACAGCAATGAGCAGAAGATGGAGCTAGAATCATGGCCAGCAAGCTGGGCAAAGCAGTGGCATTATGTGCAAGCAATGACTGTTATATCCAACCTTTTGATGACTTAAGAAACTCACAGGTAGAATTATTGATGGCATGAAGTAATGATAAAAATCGCTTGCATCCTTACCTACCTCTTCTCCTCTCCAATCCACATTTTTATCACCTCATGACTGGACTTCTCCAAAGCTCTCCTCGCTGGGCCTCAGAATGCCACAGCTCATCCACACCAAGGCTCTTGTCCCAATAACCTCTGTCCTCACCAAGCTCCGCTGGCTTCCATTGTCCCAGAGAACTGACCATAATACTCTCGTGCTCACCTTCAGATTCACCTTGGCCTCCTCACTACCACCATGATCTCTGTGACAAAAGTGAAGCCTTTTTATTAGTCTAAGCGATGTAGCAGCTCTCAACTCAGTCACAAGACAACAAGGGGCCAGAGGACTATCCTCCACATTGTTTACTACATTTTGGAGTTTCGTATCCTCTGCAAACTTTGAAATTATACCCTGTATACCCTATATAAAGTCCAGGTCATTAAAATATATCAAAGAGAGCAGTGGTCCTAATACTGACCCCTGGGGGACACCACTGCACACTTCCCTCCAGTCTGAAAAACAACCGTTCACCACTACTCTCTGCTTTCTGTCCCTTTCCCAATTTTGTATCCACGCTGCCACTGTCCCTTTAATCCCATAGGCTTTAATTTTGCTTACAAGTCTATTACATTATCGAATGCCTTTTGAAAGTCCACATACACATCAACCACACTACCCCCATCAACCCTCTTCATTACTTCATCAAAGAACACAATCAAGTTAGTCAAACATGATTTTCCTTTAACAAATCCGTGCTGACTTTCATTTATTAGCCCAAACTTTTCCAAGTGCCAATTAATTTTGTCCTGGATTATTGTCTCTAAAAGTTTCCCTACCACCAACATTAGGCTGACTGGTCTGTAATTGCCAGGTTTATCCCTCTCCCCTTTTTTGAACAAGGGTGTAACATCTGCAATCCTCCAGTACTAAGGAGGATTGGAAGATTGAGACCAGAGCCTCCGCAATTTCCACCCTTACTTCCCTCAGTAACCTAGGATGCATCCCATCTGAACCAGGTGACTTTTCTACTTTGAGTACTGCCAACCTTTTAAGTAGCTCCTATTTATCTATTTTTATCCTATCCAATATCGCTGTTACCTCCTCCTTCACTGCCACAATGGCAGCATCCTCTTCTCTAGTGAAGACGGATGCAAAGTATTCATTTAATACCTCAGCCGTGCCCTCTGCCTCCACAAGAAGATCTTTATTGTCCCTAATCAGTCCCAACCTTCCTTTGACTACCCTTTTACTATTTATATGTTTATAAAAGATGTTTGGGTTCCCTTTTATATTAGCCGTTAATCTATTCTTATACTCTCTCTTTGCCCCTCTTATTTCCTTTTTTAGGTCTCCTCTGTACTTTCTGTATTCAGCCTAGTTCTCTGCTGTATTATGAACTTTACATTTATCATAAGCCTCCTTTATCTGTTTCATTTTAATCTCTATATCTTTAGTCATCCAGGAAGCTCTAGCTTTGGATGCCCTTCCTTTCTCCTTCGTGGGAACGTATCTATTCTGTATCTGAACCATTTCCTCCTTGAAGGCCTCCCATTGATCTATTACTGTTTTGCCTACCAATTTTTAATTCCAATCCACCTGGGCAAAATCCCTTTTCAACTCACTGAAATTAGCTCTCCTCCAGTTAAGTATTTTTACATTAATTGTTCCTTGTCCTTTTCCATAACAATTCTAAACCTAATGATATTATGATCACTTTTCCCCAAAGGCACCCCCACTGAAACATGCTCCACTTGCCCCACTTCATTCCCCAGAACTAGATCCAGCACTGCTTCCTTCCTGGTTAGGCTAGAAACACACTGTTCAACAAAGTTCTCTAGTACACATTTCAGGAATGTGTGTATATTATATTACTGTTAGGTATTCGCTTATTCATCTTTTGTTCAATAAATTTGCTTGTTAAAGTCTTCAACGCGGTCTGATATGATGCTTTACCGCTTTTCAAAAGTATGAGGAAGGCCCTGTGGAGGCACAGAATAGATCCAGTAGCTCGGGCAATTCATTATCCTGGGCACCTAACCTAAACTTTACCTAAACAGGATCAGTGACGATACTCTTAGGGCCGCCAGGAACGGAGGACCCATTTATGTATAAAACACTAGTTAGGCCACAGCTCGAGTACTGCTTACAGTTCTGGTCACCACATTACAGGAAAGATGTGATTGCACTAGAGAGGGTACAGAGGAGATTTACGAGGATGTTGCCAGGACTGGAGAATTTTAGCTATGAGAAAAGATTGGATAGGCTGGGGTTGTTTTCTTTGGAACAAAGGAGGCTGAGGGAATATTTAATTGAGGTGTATAAAATTATAACAAGACTAGATAGAATGGATAGGGAGGACCTATTTCCCTTAGCAGAGGGGTCAGTGACCAGGGGTCATAGATTTAAAGTAATTGGTGGAAGGATTAGACAGGTGCAGAGGAGGCTTTTATTCACCCAGAGGGTGGTGGGGGTCTGGAACTCACAGCCTGAAAGGGTGGTAGAGGCAGAAACCCTCAACTCATTTAAAAAGTACTTGGGTGTGCACTTGAAGTGCCGTAACCTACAAGGCTGCGGACCAAGTGCTGGAAAGTGGGGTTAAGCTGGATAGCTCTTTTTCGGCCAGTATGGACACGATGGGCCGAATGGCCTCCTTCTGCGCCGTAATTTTCTATGATTCTATCTAAATATAGAAGGAAAAGAATCTAGGATAAGAAGGGGGGGAACAGAGCCAAAATGCAACAGCCTTCTCTGGCCATATGGTCCGCCAGGCACCCTCCAGTTCCCTGTTCTCTCTGCTACACTTTTGGTGGCTGTTCTTTCAGCCACTTTGCTGCCTCTGCCCTCTGGCACTTGCCCCCTCAGCATCTCCACTGATGTCACCTCCCTCCCTATCCTCAAAAATCTCCTTTAGCTTCTTCTCTTACACTGCACTTTTACTCCTTCCCAACCCTCTTTCCCCTTCTCCCTCCTGCTTGGTGTCTACTCGCTATCCGTTGCCCTATAACGTACCCGTGGGCATCTTTCAATGTGATGAATGCTATAAAAATTTTAGTTGTTATTGTAATAATGGCTTCCGACTCAAGATTTAAAAAAAGACAGATGGTGAATCGTTTAATCCAGCAAACAGTGAACTGGAACGTGTGGTGAATTTTTCAATATAGATGCTAAAGTGGCCACACCACGTTGCAGCAAGATCAGCGCTTACCAATATCATGGAGGATTTTCAGAGGTCATTTTCATTAATCATTCCCCACTCGGATTACACTCCCCTCTGGGAGCTGGATGTCAGCGGGGGGAGTTGCTACAATGTGCTTCACAATGCCTCCAGCCATTCTTTTTTTGCTCTATTTTATTTTGCAGCACACAGTACTACACCGTACTAGTTAGAGGTACAGGACCAAATATTAAATTGAAGTTATTTTACTTCTATTTCTGGTATATCTTTGCCACTGGGCATTAGAATCTTGTGCGAACGCGAAAGAGGAAACCGCTTCAAACAGTACAGTGCAAATGCAGAGGCCATTTCCTCTTTGCAATATAAAGCCACGTATGATTTTAACACTTGTTAAGGGAACTGGAGGGCTCAATGGGCTAGACAGTAACCTTCCAGCTCTGGAACCTGAGTTCAGAACCACCCCAACCCGATGGGATGAAAGTCTCTGCTATCTGCTGACTGCAAGTAACGTGAAATGAAGTGAGCAGATGATCTGAAGCAATCTGCTATGTTAATAGGGTGAGATGAAGTAAGGTGAGAGGAGGCTTGTGTGGAGCATAAACATCGGCGTTGGGCCGAATGGCTTGTTTCTGTGCTGTAAATTCTATGTAATTTGATGACTGTAGATCACATAATCAGAAAGGAAAAGGGCCAGACTAGGCAGTTAATATGAAGATGGAACAGTGTGGCAGACAGGATAGGACCCTGGGGAACTCCGAGTTAATGGAAAAAGAGGATGATCCATCATGTACAAAACAGATAGAGTGATCCAACTATGTCATCATTAACAGAGCTTTGGTAGAAGGCCATGCGATAGTAACTTGGTTAAGAATGAACAGGGCCAGACTCTGTCAAAGGAGTCATCAAATGGTCTGAGATTTTAAAATCTCAGATTACTGACGAAACATGCTAAATTCATTCCAAGCTTTATTCGAAATACAAATGCATTTGCACGAAACATCGAGTCCTGGCCCAACGAAGACTGCTGAAACATAGTGATGGTAACATCCAAATGAACAGTTTCACCAAGTCTTTAAATTAACTTGACATCAAGTGAGAGAAATGTATGTTCAAGCTGATGAAGACTATCAGATATCCAATGAAAACTACAGCATATGCTTTCACATGAAAGCATTATTAAAACTACTAATCACTTACATTGGACTTTAATAATGAATACTACAGAGTCCAAGAATTATAAATACTATGGGCCCAATATTAGGAGGGTGGCGGGTTAGCAGCGGGGAGTCGGCTGGGCGCGTGGGTAACACGCCCAGTGAAATCGGTGGGTTTGGCACGCGATCGTAAGTAAATTGAAGCCACTTACCTTGGCTTCCGGGTTTCGCTCTGGAAAGCTGTGCAGCGGGCGGACTGCGCACCCACATCATAGGCTGTCAGCTGGAGGAGCCCTATTTAAAGGGGCAGTCCTCCACTGACTGATGCTGCAGAAAAAAGGCAAAATTACAGCATGAGGAAGCCCAAGGGGGAGGCTGCTCCCAGATTAATGATGCCTCACTCCAGGTCCTACTGGATGGGGTGAGGAGGAGGGGGGAGGACAGAGATCTTCTCCCCGGCAGACAGGAGGAAGTGGCCTTCCTCTACCACCACAAAGGCCTGGCTCAAGGTGGCAGAGGAGGTCACCAGCACCACCAACATATCACGCACCTGCATACAGTGCAGGAGGCGCTTCAATGACCTAAGTAGATCAGCCAAAGTGAGTACACTTACTCATTCCCCTACACTCCGTCTGCCATATCACTGCCTCCTTCTGCACTGCCAACACTACTCTATCACATCAGTCCTCACACCCACTCAAAGCTCATCCTCATCTTACCTGCAATTACTCACCTCACCAGTACTCATCCCACCACTACCACTCAACCCAATCCTCATACAATCTCATGGCTCTATCTCATACTCACCATCTGATGCATCTCTTTCACGGTCAGCCTCACTCAACCTGCCATTACCTGTGCTGCAGCCACAGGGCATGCATCACGTATGTGCAGTAGGAAGCGTAAGGCAAACGTGTCATGAGCATGAAGGGATGCACAAGGTGTTTGAGGATTTGTCATGGTTTTTACTTATATTTGATTTCTGATCAACTCACATTACATATTATATTGTCACCACTACTGCCACATCTTGGCCATTCTTGACTGGCTTGTGCAATAATGCCCTTTCATGAGGTTCTCCATGAACACCCTTGATGCCACCCATTGGGTCACCCTACAGTGGGTGTATGTGTAGTTGCACAACTACTTTGTGCAGGTGCCTGTTGCGCAGCACTGTGTTGTGTAGCTCCACGTGGCGGAGGTGGACGGCATGCCTGGCAAGGCTGGTGATGTTGCTCGTCCTCCAATGGAGTGATGAATGTAGCAATGGAACCCCACCCCCATCCTGACGGTGTGAGTGTGAGGGGGTCCACAAAGTAGGTAAATGTGTTTGGACAGCAGAGTTTAGGGTATGATTTAATAATTTGGAGTGTGGAGACAACGGTGTGGCAGGCAAAACTTTGTCTGAGATGACAGAGTGCCCTGCTGCAATGAATGAGGGTTTACCCCGCACCTGTTAAATGGACCTTTGCAGCTGCCACTGGCTGCAACACATCTGTTTAAACAGGGAGATCCCCCAGCATGGGAAACACGCTCTGGGTAGTCTAAAATCCGAATCCTCCTAAAATCTCCAACTAATGAGGTCTGTAAACGACCTCAAGGACCCAGATAATGATCTTAAGTGGGATCCCGCCGGCTTTGATTGCCGGTGGGAGTCCCGCGTACGGGGGCTGTGCGCTCACCGATTCGTGTCATTGGGGAACCCGGAAGTGGGCGGGTTGGAGCCGAGCTCTGAACCCGCTCCGGGAATCCCCAATTTTAGGAGCCCCCCTGCCATGAACGCACCCGCCCTGCCATCCGAAAATTGACCCCTATATTATAGCAGAGCTACAGCTTACAGCTAGAAACGATTATTACTTTCACTGGACCAATGCGTAACTCATTTATGTGACATTCTTTGGTTTGCCATTTAGTCACAGACATTAACCCATTAAAAATCAATGGGTTAAAACCTGCATTTAAATAGAAGCCAGTAAAAGAGTACCGTAGTATAGTGGTTATGGTATTGGACTACCGAAGTTGTGAAATTGAATTCAAAAAATGGGATAATTTGTGGGCTGGCACCAGAAAACATGACCATGAAAGCTACCAGACTGTCCCAACTGGTTCACTATTGTCCTTCAGGGAAGGGAACCTGCCACCACTGCCCAGTTTGGCCTACACACGACTTCAGTCCACATTACACGAAGTGGCCTAAAAAGCCACTCAGTTGTACAAACTAAGAAGAAGGCCCACCACCACTGACTCAGGACAACTAGGGATGGGCAATAAATGCAACATTGCCAATGTTGCTCACATCCTGAGAACAAATTCAAAAAAAGAATGTTTTATAAACATGTTAAGCATTCATTCACTAGTATTGAGTAGTTGAGGCAGACGTCATTGCATCTTTTAAGGGAAGAATAGATAAATATTTGAAGCATTGAAAGATACAGGGGAAAGAGCAGGGAAACAACAGCTTGCATTCATACTCAGAAAATAAGATCAGATTCAAAGAGGACCCCAGTGGTTGGAAATAGGAACATAGGAACAGGAGTAGGCCATTCAGCCCCTCGTGCCTGCTCCGCCATTTGATAAGATCATGGCTGATCTGTGATCTAACTCCATGTACCTGCCTTTGGCCCATATCTGGCTTAACCTGATACAGTAGTCGGAGGGGGGGGGGGAGGGGAGGAGAGGAGAAGAGGATGAGGAATTGGTGGCAAAGGAACAGAATTTGTGATTAGGGTCAAAGATGATGGTCTAAGTCTTCCCAGTGTTGAGTTACAGAAAGTTGTGATTCAAGGCTGACTGTTGGGCAGCGGAAATAGTTTTAGATTTCTCAATTACTGGTACAGCCACAATGGGCCGAATTGCCTCCTTCTGTGCTACGGACTTCTATGGCTCTTTGCCAACTGGAATTTCTGGGCTTCTATTTTGTTTGCGAATTCTTACTGGATAATGAATTTTAAAATAAAGACAATGGAGTGACCCCAAATTTCCTCCCTCGAATCGGTGTAAAGACATTATGATATTCAGGGGTAGAATTTGGGGCGGGACCTCCGCCCACCACTTGGTTGCACCCCGACCGGGGTTTCTCCAGTTCTACCCTTTTCCTTCAGTTATAATTTCTGATGGCAATGGGGAGGGCACAAGAAATGTTCACCTCTTTCCATGCATACAAAGAGAACTGATGGGATAATAACAGAATGACTGCTTAGAGAAACTGGTATAATAGAGAACTGGCAACTTTAAAAAAAAATGTTTTTTGGACCGTCGAGGCCCTCGGGGCATCGTAAATAGGTCAAACACTTACCAGAAATGGGCCAGCGTCAGGGGCACAATCAAAGGTAGAGTGGAGATCTCACTCCACCGAAGATACTCCACCACTCCAGCAGGCAGGAAATTGGGGGCCAAGGCTCCTTTAATAATCATTCATTGCTATTTATGTGAATGTGACAATAGTGCCAGTGAAATCCATACTCAGCTCCTTAACAGATGCTGACCAAAACAATTGCCAACACTTGCCCAGTTCATTAAAAATTGGTTTGGAGAAAGAAAGTGATGATGGAATAGGAGATGGCAAATATCACACATGTTCGCAAGACAGGTTATGCTCAGATCCCAGGAACTACTGCTTAATCTATCTTCTGCTTAATACTTACAGTCAATGGGCAAAGGGTTTTAATCCCATCAGTCTGGGCCGGTTCCCAAAAGTGAAACCAAACAACACCGTGTCTAGTTCCTAGAATCATATTACAGCGCAATAGGAGGCCATTTGGCCCATTGTGCCTGTACCCATGCTAGCTCTTCAACTGAAGCTACCTACTTTAATCTCGTGTTACTGCCCTTTCCCCATATCCAATTTTCCAAATATGTGCATATAAGAAAATTGCAAGCATCATGCCTGGAACTTTGGGTGAGGTTCCCCGTCATCAGCATGAATAGAAAATGGAGGCCACAGTCTGCCATACTAGCTACTTGTGGTAAAACATTCCAATAAATTAAGAGGGTAAATCCAAGAGGGTAAATTTTACGAATTTCACCGTGGACAGAAAGGTTCTTCAGGGCCCATTGATCTCCATGCCCAAATTGCCAATCTGTCCTCCAGGTACGAAGATCAATGACTGAGAATACCAATTCGTAAAATATGCCCAAATTGCAGAAAATGTTAGTTGTTGCTGGGTTTTTTCCTGCTATGATTTGGTGTCTCGTTGCTGATCCCCTTTGTTTCTCTGGATTGCTGATTCCTTGGTTTTTGTTTCTTTTTTCGCACTGATTCCTTCTGTTTTTTTAACTGATTCTTTCTGTTTGTTTCTGATCTCTCCTGCTGTTTTATTTAACCAATTCCTGCTGTTTTTTGACTCATTCTCTCTATCTTTTGTACTGATTCCTTCTGTTTTTTTTCTGATTCCTGCTGTTTTTTTCTGATCCTTCTGTTTTTTTACTGATTCCTTTTGTCTTTTGTATTGATATCTTCTATTTAGCTACTGATTCCTGATTTTACTGTTTTCTTTAAGTGATTCCTTCTATTTTTGTGCTGATTCCTTTGTTACTGATTTATTCTGTTTCTCTTTTTTATTGATTCCTCTTTTTTTATTGATTCCATCTGTTTATTTTCTGATTCTGTCTGTTTTTTTATTGATTTGTTCGACTTTTTTTACTGATTCCTCCTGTTTTTTATTACTATTTTTTATCACTTCTATCTGTTTTTTTCCTGATTCTATTTCTATTTCTGCTTCTTTCTGATTTTATTTTTTTACTGATTCCTTGTTTCATTTTCTCCTGTTTTACCAATTGCTCTAATTGGTTTTACCGATTCCTTGCTTTTTAATGAAGGTTTCTGCTTTTTATTGAATCCTTCCGATTCTTTGATACTGATTCTTTCATATTATTTCTTTCCAGGATTTTTCTACTGATTTCTTTTTCTCTTACTGATTCCTTCAGTTTCTATTTTTTATCGATTCTTTTTTGTTTCTGTTTTCTTATTAATTTCTTTTATTTTTTTCATTATTTTATCTTTTCTGTTTCTGTTTTCTTTATTGATTCCGTGTCTTTTTTACCCTCCCCAATTCCCTCCTTTCTCCTTTGTTCCTAAAAGCATTTACACTTTGCTAGCTCAAATATCATCTGGTTTTGTAGTGACTGCATTATTTTCAATCATTTAAATAACCATTGAATATTATGAAGCTGTCTGAGACAACAGTAAAAATGAACTCCTTCCAGGTGTAACAGCAATTTACTTGTACTTCTTCCAGCTTAGTATACTGTATTCACTGCTCACAATGCAGTCTCCTCTACTTTGGGGAGACCAAATGCAGATTGGGTGATCGCTTTGCTGAACACCTCTGTTTAGTCCGCAAGTGTGACCCTGAGCACCTGGTCGCTTGCCACTTTAATTCTCTATCGCACTCCCAATCTGACCTCGGCCTCCTACACTGTTCCAATGAAACTCAACACAAGCTCGTGAACTTCATCTTTCTACTAGGCACTTTACAGCCTTCCGGCCTTAACATTCAGTTTTACAACTTTAGACCTTAACCACCACTACCATTTTCTCGGACAGCGGGTGCTGGTAATGAAGGATGGCTGCACCAGAGCCACTGGGAGTGGAGGAGGTCTGAGCTGGTGCTTGGGATGTGGGTCCCCTATCTGTACACAGCCGGTGGGGTGGTCCGCACCCCTGGGGTCTATCCGTCTTTCTCGGCCACATTCCCAAGTCATGGGAGCCTTCTCCTCTTTGCCAGATTTTCCATGCTTCCCTCCCCATCTGCTATTCTGCTGTAACCATTTACAACTCCACTAGACCCATCTTTTGTTTCTTTACTTGTCCCATTACCACCCCCTTTTGCCTTGCACCATTATCTCTTTTGTCATTTAATCATTCCTGCCCTCCACCCTATCACAGACCTTTCTCCTTGAACTCCCCCCACACCCCCAACTTTACCCTGGCTCTGTACTTACTAAAACTGTTACTCACTACCATAGAGTCATAGAGTCATAGAAAGTCACGGCACAGAAGGAGGCCATTCGGCCCATCGTGTCTGTGCCGGCTGAAAAAGAGCTATCCAGCTTAACCCCACTTTCCAGCACTTGGTCCGTAGCCCTGTAGATTACGCCACTTCAAGTGCATATCCAGGTACTTTTTAAGTGAGTTGAGAGTTTCTGCCTCTACCACCCTTTCAGGCAGTGAGTTCCAGACCTCCACCACCCTCTCAGTGAAAAGATTTCTCCTCAGCTCCTCTCTAATCCTTCTACCAATTACTTTAAATCGATGACCACTGGTCACTGACCTCTCTGCTAAGGGAAATAGGTCCTTCCTATCCACTCTATCTAGTCCTGTCATAATTTTATATACCTCAATTAAATCTCCCCTCAATCTCCTTTGTTCCAAAGAAAACAACCCCAGCCTGTCCAGTCTTTTCTCAAAGCTAAAATTCTCCAGCCCTGGCAACATCCTCGTAAATCTCCACTGTACCCTCTAGTGCAATCACATCTTTCCTGTGATGTGGTGACCAGAACTGTATGCAGTACTCAAGCTATGGCCTAACCAATGTTTTATACAATTCTAGCATAACCTCCCTGCTCTTATATTCTATGCCAAGGCTAATAAAGGAAAGTATCCCGTATGCCTTTTTAATCACTTTACCTACCTATCCTGCTACCTTCAGGAATCTGTGGACATGCACACCAAGGTCCCTTTGTTCCTCTACACCTCTCAGTATCCTCCCATTTACTGTGTACTCCCTTGCCTTGTTTGACCTCCCCAATTGCATTACCTCACACTTCTCTGGATTGAATTCCATTTGCCACTTTTCTGCCTACCTGACCAGTCCATTGATATTTTCCCTCAGTCTACAGCTTTCCTCCTCACTATCAACCACATGGCCAATTTTTGTAATTTCTGCAAACTTCTTGATCAAGCCCCCCACATTCAAGTCCAAATCACTTATACCACAAAAAGCAAGGGACCTAGTACTGAACCTTGCGGTACCCCACTGGAAACAGCCTTCCAGTCGCAAAAACATCCATCAACCATCACCCTTTGCTTCCTGCCACAGAAACAATTTTGGATCCAACTAGCCACTTTCCCTTGGATTCCATGGGCTTTTACTTTTTTGACCTGTCTGCCACATGGGACCTTGTCAAAAGCCTTGCCAAAATGCATGTACACTACATTAAACGCGTTACCCTCATCGACCATCCTTGTTACCTGTTCAAAAAATTTAATCATCTTCCAGTTCTGATGAAAGGTCATTGACCTGAAACGTTAACTTTGTTTCTCTCTCCACAGATGCTACCTGACCTGCTGAGTGTTTTCCAGCATTTTCTGCTTTTATTTTAGTAAAAATGAACCAGTTAGATATTATTCCCGGGTATTTAAACAATATGTGCGTTATGTCTTTGATTGTATTCTCCTCAGTCATGTTTTGTCAGGGAGCTCAAAAAAGCAGCTTGAAGATTAGGAACAATGCAGCTTTCAATGGAACAACTGCTGCAACATTTAGCTCCCACTGACAAAACAAATTAACTCTTTCAGAACTTATTTAAAGTTACAAGGCAGACAAAGTAGTGGCAGTACGGAAATGAAAGTATTTACTGTTAAGACTGCCAGTCATCAATTTATATAACACGACTGGTTTCATTATTTTCAAATCCAATCACTGCAAGGCCTGATTTATATTATTCCTGGAGTTTACAGCCACACTGAATTCTGAACCTAAAATGATCTAGTTCGGATTAATTTGCAAAAATCCAAATTTAGCTCTATTCCTTCGGGTTAGATTTGTACCAGCCATGTCCTTTTTTAAAAAGAAAAATCACCATTCATGCACAGAGTCAAAATGGCCCTTTGTGTATGTTCTCCTCCGACAAGCTTTACCACTATGACTGAAAAAAGAGCTGTTGTGACAATTAATTTAATGCGGAAGGTGGCTTTGATTCCTAGCATTCTTGTAGGACATTGCTAATTATGAGAACGCTATGAAAGGTAGATTTTCTGAATCCTCGGGGTCAATTTTAACTTGCCGAAATCAGTGTTAGCAGGGTGGTAACAGCTTCAAAATGGGATCGGTAGACTTACTGCCCCATTAACGCAGACGCTGGCACTTTGACAGGCCTACAATTCGGTGGCTGAAGCACCTGCTTGTATCAGGCCATAGACCCCTTTTAATATACAAATCAGGATTCTATGATGAACACAGGACCCTGATTGCCATTTTAGGACAGAACTAGTCTGCGCGCCGTGCATTCTCCAACCAGTTTCACTGGCGATAGAGCAGAAGCGGCCCTAAAAAGGGAAGTTTTTAATTACTTTTGTGGGGCCGGGAGGCCCACATCTCCCTCCGTGATTGTGACACACGCTCCCTGGACTTACCTTGCTGCAGCGCCCAATATTTTGCCGGCCTGAATCCGGCGAGCTACATCAGGACGCCCGTTTCACGTCTGGAACTCATTGGTTCCATTGAAATGAGGCCTGGCTCTCAAAATGGCTCCGGCCTCTTCATCGTCGGAACGGGCAGGCTGCCAGCCCACTCCACTGTGCAGCTACTCAAAAGTTCAAATCAACCCCATCGTCCACCACCAGCGGATATCAGAAAATTGCGGATGTGCTGCCTACACTTTTCATTCCATTGTGGATGGAGCATGCCTGAGGTTTTTCAGTTAAGTGCTGGTAGCAGGCAATCTCACCTGTGTGTCTGAATTTGCTAAAAAGCCAATCCATGTTTCTTGTGGTGATGATTGGGGTCATTTTCAACTTTCTGCCAGAGTGTAAAACTGGTGTTTCAGGTCAGGTGCCCCTTATAAACTGCTCGATTTTCCTTTCCATTGATTTCTATAAAGGGTCCCCAAACTGCAACGCCAGTGTTATGCTCAGCAGTAAGTTGTGAATTACCCCTGATGTTTTTTTTATTCATTCTTGGGATATGGGCATCGCTGGCAAAGCTGTGGCTTAGTTGGTAGCGGTCTCACCTCTGAGTTAGAAGGTCATGGGTTCAAATCTCACTCCAGAGCTTTGAGCATATAATCTAGGCTGACATTTTAGTGCAGTACTGAGGTGCCATCTTTTGGATGAGACATTAATTGTCTTTGTCATGGGAGGAAGGGATATCAAAATCAGCCAGTGTTCCCACTCCTGATTGATTGCAATCCAGTGATTCATGCTGGAACTCTGTATGAATGACAAGCGAAAGCAGCATCAAACTCATCTATGAAGGTCAATTAGTCCAGTATAAAGTGCACAGGTTTACACATAACAACAGCTCCTGAGATGAGGATTGGACAGCCGCTGCTGCTTGTGAAACTGTAGCCCAGCACAAGTCTCTGTCATCCTTGTGTCAGCCTTGGTTTAGTGGTAACACTCTCACCTCTGAGTTAGAAGGATGTGGGTTCAATTCCCATTTCAATGCAGCACTGGGGGAGTACTGCACTGTCAGAGGCCCTGTCTACCCTCTCAGGTGGACATATTAGATTCCATAGCACTATTTTGAAGAAGAGCAGGGGAGTTCTCCCTGGTGTCCTAGCCAATATTTATCCCTCAACCAACATCAATAAAACAGATTATCTGCTGGTGGGACCTTGCTGTGCTCAAATTGGCTACCATGGTTCCTACGTTACAACAGGGACTACACTTCAAAAGTACTTCATTGGCTGTAAAAGCTTTGGGATGTCCTGAGGTCGTGAAAGCTGTTATATAAATGCATATTATTTCTTTCTATTGCATTTATTGCCCATCTCTAGTTGTCCTTGAGAAGGTGTTGGTGAGCCTTCTTCTTGAACTGCTGCAGTCCGTGTGGTGAAGGTGCTCCCACAATGCTGTTAGGTAAGTAGTTCCAGGATTTTTACCCAGCGACAATGAAGGAATGGCGATATATGTCCAATTCGGAATGGTGTGTGATTTGGAGGGGAACTTGGAGGTAATGGTGTTCCCATGCACCTGTTGCCCTTATCCTTCTAGGTGGTGGAGGTCGCAGGTTTGGGAAGTGCTACCGAAGAAGCCTTGGTGACTTGCTGCAGTGCATCCTGTAGATAGTACCTACTGCAGCTACGGTATGCCAGTGGTAGAGGTAGCAGATATTTAAGCTGGTGGATGGAGTGTCAATCAAGCAGGTTGCTTGGTCCTGGATGGTGTCGAGCTTCTTCAATGTTGCAGCTTTGACCGAGTGTGGCACCAAGGAGCCCTAGTAAAATTGAAATCAATGGAAATCGGGGGGAAAACTCTCCAGTGGCTGGAGTCATAACTAGCATAAAGGAAGATGGTAGTGGTTGTTGGAGACCAATCATCTCAGCCCCAGGACATTGCTGCAGGAGTTACTCGGGGCAGTGTTTTAGGCCCAACCATCTTCAGCTGCTTCATCAATGACCTTCCCTCCATCATAAGGTCAGAAATGGGGATGTTCGCTGATGATTGCACAGTGTTCAGTTCCATTCGCAACCCCTCAGATAATGAAGCAGTCCCTACCCGAATGCAGCAAGACCTGGACAACATCCAGGCTTGGGCTGATAAGTGGCAAGTAACATTCGCGCCAGACAAGTGCCAGGCAATGACCATCTCCAACAAGAGAGAGTCTAACCACCTCCCCATGACATTCAACAGCATTACCATTGCCGAATCCCCCACCATCAACATCTTGGGGTCACCATTGACCAGAAACTTAACTGGACCAGCCATATAAATACTGTGGCTACAAGAGCAGGTCAGAGGCTGGGTATTCTGCGACGAATGACTCACCTCCTGACTCCCCAAAGCTTTTCCACCAGTTACAAGGCACAAGTCAGGAGTGTGATGGAATACTCTCCACTTGCCTGGATGAGTGCAGCTCCAACAACACTCAAGAAGCTCAACACCATCCAGGACAAAGTAGCCCACTTGATTGGTACCTGATCCGCCACCCTAAACATTCACTCCCTTCACCACCGGCGCACTGTGGCTGCAGTGTGTACCATCCACAGGATGCACTGCAGCAACTCGCCAAGGCTTCTTCGATAGCACCTCCCAACCCACGACCTCTACCACCTAGAAGGACAAGGGCAGCAGGCACATGGGAACAACACCACCTGCACGTTCCCCTCCAAGTCACACACCATCCCGACTTGGAAATATATCGCCATTCCTTCATCGTCGCTGGGTCAAAATCCTGGCACTCGATACCTAACAGCACTGTGGGAGAACTTTCACCACACGAACTGCAGCGGTTGAAGAAGGGGGCTCACCACCACCTTCTCAAGGTCAAATAGGGATGGGCAATAAATGCTGGCCTTGCCAACGACGCCCACATCCCATGAACGAATAAAAAAAAAGCTGCACTCATCCAGACAAGTGGAGAGTATTCCATCTACTCCTGACTAGGGGATCATGCAATAGTAACGCTTTAAAATCTTAAGGGGAGGTGGTTAGGCTCTGTCATGTTGGAGATGGTCATTGCCTGGCATTTGTGCGGTGCAAATGTTATTTGCTACGTATTCGCCCAAGGTTGGATGTTGTCCAGGTTTTGCTGCATGTGGGCATGGACTGCTTCATTATTTGAGGAATTGCAAATGGAACTAAACATCAGCAGACAGCTCTACTTCTGACCTTGAATGGAGGGAAAGTCATTGAAGAGCAGCTAAAGATAATTGGGCCTTGGACGCTGTTACGACTATGACAGGACTGCAGAGTTTTTGTCCTGATCCGTTGGTTGTGGGATTGCTTAGCTCTGCCTATAGCATGTGGCTTCTGCTGTTTAGTTTGCATATAGTCTTGTCTTGCAGCTTCACCAGGCTGGCACCTCATTTTCAGGTATCCTTGGTGCTGCTCCCAGCATGCTCGTCTAGACTCCTCATTGAACCAGGGTTGGTCATCCGGCTTGATGGTGATGGAGGAGCGAGGGATGTGCTGGACCATGAGGTTACAGATTGTGGTGGAATACAATTCTGCTGCTGCTGATGGCCCACAGTACCTCATGTATACCCAGTTTTGAACTGCTAGATCTGTTCTTAATCTATCCCACTTAGCATGGTGGTAGTGCCACACAACACGATGGACGGTGTCTTCACTGTGAACTTGGGACTTGATCTCCACAAGAACTGCACGGCGGTCAATCCTACCAATACTGTCATGGACAGATGTATCTGCGGCAGTTGATTGGTGAAGAGGAGGTCAAGTAGTTTATTCCCACGTGTTGGTTTGTTCACGTGGCAGCTATGGCCTTCACTTCCATCCAGAGTATATTGTGTACCCTTGCTACGCTCAGTGCTTCCTCCAAGTTGAGCTGAGGGAGGACTATGAGACTTTATGGGGTCCAGAGTCAAAGTTGAGGGCCCCAGGGCTACTCCCACCTGACTGTATACCACTGTACCTCCACCTCAAGAATGGTGATGGCGGATTCTGGGATATTGGCTGATAGATATGATTCTGTGAGTATGATGATGTCCGGCTGTTGCTTGACCAGTCTGCGAGACAGCTCTCCCAGCTTTGGCACCAGTCCCCAGATGTTAGTGAGGAGGACTTTGCACAGTTGACTGGGCTGGGTGTGCCTTTATTGATTCCTAATTTGATGCCTAGGTCTCAGCCAAGTGGTCCATCTGGTTTTATTCTTCTTATTCTTTGTAGTGGTTTTGATACAACTGATCGGCTCGATAGGCCACGTGAGAGGGCAGTTGAGAGTCAACCATGTTAATGTGGGACTGGAGTCACGTATAGGCCAGACTGGGTAAAGGTGACAGTTTTCCTCCCCTAAAGGACATTAGTGAATTAGTTGAATTTTTATGACAATCCGACAGCTTCATGGTCACTTTTACTGATACCAGCTCTTTATCAGATTTACTTATTTTAAAACTGCATTCAAATTCCCATGGTGGGATTTGAACTCACGTGTTCTAGGATTACTAGTACTAGTAACATAATCACTACGCTATGGTATCATTAATGACAAACATATCGGTCCAAACATTAGTATACAGATCAAAGTGTTGGTTGTCCTCACTCACACTCCTTAGTGTGAAACTAATTTATTGGGCCAGAAATTGTTGCAATGGCGGGTTTGGCGGCGAACGACGTTAATTGGATTTTTATACTCACCACTGTCATTGCACAATATTTATGCTGCAAATTGCTGGAACAACAATCCGAAAATGGAGCAGCAATGTCACTGTCGCATCTGGGACCTCGTGAACATTGTGCCCAAGGGTTTATCTCCTTAACCAATGAAAGAAAAGGATAGAGAAAGAAACAGAGTGAATGACAGAGAAGGTAATAGGGTGAATTAGAGTCAAACGAAATACAGACAGAAAGAGGAATAAAAAGGGACAGAAAGAGAGTGGATTAAGAGAGAGAGAGAAAAAAGAGACAGAAAGGAAAAGTAAGAAAATAATTAAAGAGAACAAGCACAGGAAGAGGACATTGCAAACCAGTTGTGATTGGGAATTGATATATTGGTTCTTGAGACGTTAATGGTGAATGGTAGGATAGGTGTGCAAAATATAAACATTCTTGATCCCTGAAGTATAGAACCAGTAACAGTGTCCATCATCATCAGGAACAGTGGAACACCCAGTGGGTATGCCAGTGTGCTGCTTTTATAGGAACATGGGAATTGCTGGATGAAAAAAGAGCAAGGTCCAGCTGGTTCACCTTCTACCATCCTGGTAGTCTCATGATACAATGATAATGGAGTTGCTGACTAATCATAGCAGTCAATCGCTATCAACTAGTCTACAACACAGCCAGAAATGACACGAGGAAACCCCCAGTGGTGAAGAGCTCGGGAACCATAGATCCAAAGTCATCGTTTTCCTCCCAAGCATGCTACACTTACCACAAGGAGTAGTTGAGGCAAATAACATACATGCATTTAAGCGGAAGCTTGATAAGCACACGAGGGAGAAAGGAATGGAAGGGTATCCTGATAGAGTTAAATGAAGAGGAGGCTCGTGTGGAGCATAAGTGCCGGCATAGACCTGTTTCTGTGCTATAGACTCCACGTAACTCGATGCAACACATGTCATGTCTCTTATTACTCACATACTGTATCCCAAAATGTTATTTTCTGGAAGAATCTATCTACTTTGCATGTGAATGAGAGATCCTCTTCTGAGAATCCAAACAGCTTTGCATCCTGAAAGTTATTGCTTTCCTATAGTAACAGGTGTGTAAATGGCACAAAAAACTGCCAAGGCAGATAAAAAGAATTTTAAAAGCTTCTAGGAAAAATTCACTACCAGCTGGAGTTATACTTCACAGCTTCACTGCTCCCTTTATGGACCTCCAACGTTTATTTCGCAAATTGCTGGATTTTTTACGAATAGTGGTGAGGCCTTTAATGCGTTATTCTAATGACGTGACTTCCTAGCAATTTCTGGCCCATAATCTTGCCCGTATTAAGCAGCATGAGTAAGGGCAGCCACTATTCTGATTTGTTAACCACTTGAGTTAAGTCTCCAGATGACCAGAAATTTCAGTAAACCTCAAATCCGAACGATTTCAAATCTAAAAATAAATCCCCCTCTTTTTTAGCAGTCTTTGATACTCTGCAATAGGGGTGCACAAAAATAGAAAGCACTGGGCATACACAGCAGGTCCATCTGTAAAGAGAAAAGAGACAGATTAACCCTTTGGGTTTAAGACCTGCCTCAGAACACAGGAATGGAAATGGTTACAGTCCGACTCCACAAGTGTTAATCTGTTTTAAAGCTGCTGACAGGCCTGATGTGTATTTCCAGCATTTTCGGTTTTGTTGATTTAATTTTCTCCTTTTTATTTATAACTTTGTCCAGTTTGCGCAAGAATATCACTTACCTGAGCAGGGGGCAGGAGCACAGACATCTACCTCCATTCAGCCTTTCAGTTATTTTTGCAAAAAGCTGAGCCTGGAACATGGTTGTATCTTTGCGCACAAGCAAATCATGAGGTTAAACCATTTCCATCAACGGGCGGGAGGGGAGAATATACTGAGCAACATGTAGGAATGCGAAAGGTTGCAGGGAAACAGTAACAAATCGAGGATTCTCGTACAAACTTTACTCAACAAGAACCTAATCCGCGCCAGCAACAGGTGCCGAACCGATTGGCTCCAGTTGTCCTCGCTGAACGGCTGGCGAGGGACGAACAGGCATCAAAGTTTCATTCTAAGTGGCTGGGCGCTGTTGCTGCACTTTCCCCCACTCCCACTCCCTCGGTTGTCAGTCAGCGCCGGAGCGACCGCCGGGGTCTGAGCCGCGGCTCCATCTCCCTCGGATTCAGTAGATTGATGTTCCCCCCCTCACCACCACCACCCCCTCACCCTCGGCGACTGCTTTCTGTAGGAAATACGTGAGGAGTCGGAGGGGAAAAAACCCACTAAAAACTCCAGAGAGTTGGGAAAGCGCCGAGACTTGTGGATAAGAGAACCGGGAATAATTAAAGGCGAAGGAGCGAGCGGTAGAACCGGGACTCGGACTGAACCGGGACTCGGACTGGACCGGGATTGAACCGGGACACGGACTGAACCGGGACACGGACTGGACCGGGATTGAACCGGGACACGGACTGAACCGGGACACGGACTGGACCGGGATTGAACCGGGACACGGACTGAACCGGGACTCGGACTGGACCGGGATTGAACCGGGACACGGACTGAACCGGGATTCGGACTGAACCGGGATTGAACCGGGACACGGACTGGACCGGGACTGAACCGGGACTCGGACTGAACCGGGACTGAACCGGGACTCGGACTGAACCGGGATTGAACCGGGACACGGACTGAACCGGGATTCGGACTGAACCGGGATTGAACCGGGACACGGACTGGACCGGGATTGAACCGGGACTCGGACTGAACCGGGACACTGACAGTGCCAGTCACACCAAGCAGGTTGAACCGGGACTGGACCGGGATTGAACCGGGACACGGACTGAACCGGGACACGGACTGAACCGGGATTGAACCGGGACTCGGACGGTGCCGGTCACTCCAGGCGACACGGCGGCATTCCCGCACTGACCGGTGGGCTCGGCTCCCCCCGGCTCTCGGACGGACCCCGCTCCCTGTGATGCCGTGAACTGGACGGCTGTAAAGGCGGAGAGTAAAACTGGGAGATGCCGAACCGAGAGCTGCCAGCGGAGGAGACCGGAGCCAACCCGGGGATGGACGAGATGGAGAAAGAAAACGAGCGGATCGGTGGAGAGACGCCCGTGTCACCGGCTTCAACCCTGAGTCAGCGGGAGTCCAAGGTATTGGGAGGGGAGGGGGGGGGTATCTAAAGTGACCAGGGGATAGGGGCCGAGGTCTCGACCCGAGTCAGGGGCAGCTACCTGGAGAAGGGATTTTCCAGACAGTTTGGTTGGTGTGGCCGGGAGCTGCTCCCCTTTCAGGGAAAGCCCTGAGTCTAATGGGATTGAGAGAGGGGAGGTGCTGTCCCCCAAAACAGGGGGCGGTGGGGAGGTGCTGTCCCCCAAAACAGGGGGCGGTGGGGAGGTGCTGTCCCCCAAAACAGGGGGCGGTGGGGTGGTGCTGTCCCCCAAAACAGGGGGCGGTGGGGAGGTGCTGTCCCCCAAAACAGGGGGCGGTGGGGTGGTGCTGTCCCCCAAAACAGGGGGCGGTGGGGAGGTGCTGTCCCCCAAAACAGGGGGCGGTGGGGTGGTGCTGTCCCCCAAAACAGGGGGCGGTGGGGAGGTGCTGTCCCCCAAAACAGGGGGCGGTGGGGTGGTGCTGTCCCCCAAAACAGGGGGCGGTGGGGAGGTGCTGTCCCCCAAAACAGGGGGCGGTGGGGAGGTGCTGTCCCCCAAAACAGGGGGCGGTGGGGAGGTGCTGTCCCCCAAAACAGGGGGCGGTGGGGAGGTGCTGTCCCCCAAAACAGGGGGCGGTGGGGAGGTGCTGTCCCCCAAAACAGGGGGCGGTGGGGAGGTGCTGTCCCCCAAAACAGGGGGCGGTGGGGAGGTGCTGTCCCCCAAAACAGGGGGCGGTGGGGAGGTGCTGTCCCCCAAAACAGGGGGCGGTGGGGAGGTGCTGCCCCCCAAAGCAAGAATCTTTACAGAAGTAATGTCCCCCAGAACATGGGACTGTGTAGAAATTCCCCCCACCCCCACGGGGCTGTGTTATTCTAAAGGTAAATTAGTATGATGGTGCTTCTCACACAAACTCAAATGGAAATAAATGGCTTTTCAAATGACGCTTAAAGCTTCCTAGAAATGTAAACAGTTGAGTTCAAAGAAACATTAGAGGCGGAACGCCCACTAATTCATTTATTTCGTTTTAGAACTTCTTCAAATAGTTGGCCCATCAGCAGTTGTTTACGTTAAAACCCGTTTCAGACCTATTTTCTTTCTAAATAAGAATGAGGATTCTACACATGATACTCTTGTAGATTTAGACATTCTGGAATTCAATCCTGGAATCCAGTGTGTGTTCGATCCCACATTCGGGGAAAATTTTAAAAATTTAGAAAATTTAAAAGCTTTTTAAAAAATATATATTTATTTTTAATGGGCCTGTTCATTGAATTTTTTTTGGCAAGCTATATTCTTGGAACAAACAAGAGTATCTTGTTCCAAAAACTCAGGTTAGATATTAGACAGGTTAAGTACTTGGATGGGTAGGTGTTGCAGTTGATGTTATCTGTTTGCTGTTTTAATATCTGTTTGAGACCAAATTTTAAAAAGGGATTCAGCAGGTCACTTGTAAATCATTATGTAGATTGCTCATATTTTAGAAGTCATTAACCAGCTGGCAGTGGCTCTTTAAAATGGCTTAAAGTAGTACCTGGGGTATTATGGCTTTTAAAGTCGATATTTTGTAAACCTGTGACAAATGTTCTTCTGGTTCAGGGTCACTGCCCATTCATTGTCAAGGACCGGAAAGTCTAGCCCGAAGAGAAAACAAAACAGTTTTACCTTGTTAATATTATTTCTGAGTGTATGGAACAAGCCTTCAGAGATGTCTGTCCTTGTATTCAAAACACACACTTTATCTAATAGGTCTGCTTGACAGTAAGCAGCGATGTCTCACGACAAGCCATCGCTAAACTGCACAGTCTGATCCCTTCTATCTATCAGTTCATTGCTGCAAACATTCCTTTAAATACCATAATGCTTCGACAGCAGGCTTTGGGAACGGTGGTAGCTGATGACTATACCCGTTTTCTGTTTACATGTACTGTATTTACTCCTGATAGAACTAACAGCTAAAAAGCCATTTAGTTATCAGTGAATAGCACCTGTCACCTCCACTATTATGCACTTGACCATGTTTGCAACTAAGGTTTCAAAATGGTTTTCTACGTAACATGCTACACAACTTGCAGTATTTTAATCATCTATCCAACTACGCAACCAAAAAGTAACCGTGTGAAATAGTTGGCACATCAGAAAATCCGGCATTACAATTGAAAGTACGCAAGAAAAAAAGTGTGTAGCAGAGAAATTCTTTGTATTTTACTTCACGATCAGTACACATAACTTTATGCTAAGCAGTTTGTCCAGCAACAGGCACTTTTCTTAATAGAAACAGAAAATGCTGGAAATACACAGGTGATCAGTTAGCATCTATAAAAAAACAAGACAATTTAATATTTTCGATGTGTAACCATTCATCAGAACTGAAGACTGGATTGAGAACTGAAAAGTGAAGACATATATGGGGGGGGTCCTCTGAAATTGGCTCAACAAATGCAGAGAAAAGCCAGATTCCAGGACGAGGCACTACAGGGGCTTATGAACTGCGTGACGGAGAAATGAACTCAGATTTATGGTGAGGGAGGACAGTCCCCAAAAATGATAGAGGCAAAAAGCAAACGCCTGCAGATGCTGGAGATCTGAAACCAAAACAGAAAACGCTGGAAGCACTCAGCAGGTCAGGCAGCATCTGTAGAAAAAGCAGTCAAGACACTTTGGGTATGGACCCTATCTTGGAGCATGAACATGAGGATGGCAATGTGTCACAGACAACGTGAACTCCGTGTTAACAACTGGAGGACCTTGCAGGAGGTGCATAGAGAGTTGCACAGCTTAAAGATCATGCACAAAGGAAAGGCAGTAATATTGATATACAGCAATGGCACAGGATATAAATGGACATGAAGTGAAAGTCACAGTTTTAGAGATATATGCCAAACAAACACCAAGAAATCTTGAGGATGGAGCAAGCAAGATAGTTGAGGTGAAAATAGAAAGGTTATGCAAATTCTAATATCCGTGTCATAATGGCAAAATGAGTTTTAATCTTAAAATTAGAGCCAGGCCATTCAGGAGTGAAATCAGGAAGCACTATTTTACACAAAGGGTAATAGAAATTTGGAACTCTCTTCCCCGAAAAGCTGTGGATGCTAGGACAATTGGAGTTTTCAAAAAGGACTAGATAGATTTTTGTTAGGTAAGGCTATCCAGGGATATGGAGCAAAGGCCAGTTAATGGAGTTGAGGTGCAGATCAGCCATGATCTAATTGAATAATGGAACAGGTCCGAGGGGCTGAATGGCCTATTCCTGTTCCTAATGTTCTTATGTGTGCTGTAGAAAGGAATTTTGATGGGCCAATTCACCTAATTGTACACAGCCCTTATGTTTAAAAGCAAAACTGTTACATAGTCACAAAGCAGAGGGTTGGGAACATAATATTCCTGGCTACAATGTATTCAGGAAAGATAGGGAAGGAAAAAAAGGAAGGGACTGGCAATATTGATCAAAGATAATGTTACAGCACTGGAAAGGGATAACGTACTTGAGGGTTCAAAGACAGTCTACTTGGTTAAAATTAAAGAATAATAGAGTAGCTAATATGCTAATGGGTGTATACTATAGGCCACCAAATAGTGGGAAGGAGACAGAGGAGCAAATTTCAGAAAGATGCAAGAACAAAATAGTAGTAGTAATGGGGGACTTCAGTTATCCTAATATGGATTGGGAAAATAACAGTTTAAGTGCAAAGATGGGGAGGAATTCCTGAAATGTGTACAAGTCAACTTTCTTGACCAGTATGTATCCAGCCCAATGAGAAAGGAAGCAAGTTCTGGGGAATGAAGTGGGCCAAGTGGAGCATGTTTCAGTCAAACAGCATTTAGGAAACAGTGATCAAAATATCATTAGGTTTAGAGTAATTATGGAAAAAGACAAGGAACGTGAAAATACTCAACTTGAGGAGGGCTAATTTCAGTGAGTTGAAAGTGGATCTGGTCCAGGTGGACTGGAATCAAAGATTGGCAGGTAAAACAGTAAATGAGCAACGCGAGGCCTTCAAAAAGGGTATAGACAAGCACATTCCCACCAGCGGGAAATGAATGGCATCCAAAGCTAGAGCTCCCTGGATGACTAAAGATATAGAAATTAAAATGAAACAAAAAAGGAGGCTTATGATAAATTTCAGGCTCATAACACAGTAGAGAACTACGCTGAATACAGAAAGTACTGAAGAGTACTGAAAAAGGAAATAAAAGGGGTAAAGAGAGTGTATGAGATTAGATTCGCAGGGAACATAAAAGGGAACCCAAAAGTCTTATATAAACATATAAATGGTAAAAGGGCAGTCAAAGGAAGGGTGGAGCCGATTGGGGACTAAAAAGGAGATCTTCTTGTGGAGGCAGAGGGCATGGCTGGGGTACCAAATGAGTACTTTGCATCTGTTTTCAGTAAAGAAGAGATGCTACCAATGTCACAGTAATTGAAGAAGTAGTAGAGAAATTGGATAGGATAAAAATAGATAAAGAGGAGGTACTTAAAAGGTTGGCAGCGCTCAAAGTAGAAAAGTCACCCGGTCCAGATGGGATGCATCCTAGGTTGCTGAGGGAAGTAAGGATGGAGATAGCTGAGGCTCTGGCCACAATCTTCCAATCCTCATTAGATAAGGGAGTAGTGCCAGAGGACTGGAGGATTGTAAATGTTACATCCTTGTTCAAAAAAGGGGAGAGGGATGAACCCGGCAACTACAGGCCAGTCAGCCTAATGTCAGTGGTGGGGAAACTTTTAGAGACAATAATCCGAGACAAAATTGATTGTCACTTGGGAAAAAAAGTAATAAATGACAGGTATTAGGACCACAGCTCTTTCTGATATTAATGACCTGGACTTGGGTATACTGCGCATAATTTCAAAGTTTGCAGATGACACAAAACTCGGAAATGTAGTAAACAGTGTGGAGCATAGTAACAGACTTCACGGGGACATAATCAGACTGGTGAAATGGGCAGACATGTGGCAGATTCAATTTAACGCAGAGAAGTGTGAAGTGATGCATTTTGGTAGGAAGAATGAGGAGAGACAATAAAACTAAATGGTATAATTATAAAGGGGGTACAGGAACAGAGACCTATGGATGTATCTACACAAATCTATGAAGATGGCAGGATAAAAATCATACGAGATCCTTGGCTTTATAAATACGGGCATAGAGTACAAAAACAAGGAAGTTTTGCTAAACCTTTATAAATGACTGGTTAGGCCCAGCTGGAATTATTGTGTCCCATTGTGGGCACCGCACCTTAGGAGGGATGTCAAGGCCTTGGAGTGGATGCAGGGGAAATTTACTAGAATGGTACCAGGGATGCGGGATTCATTTATGTGAAGAGACTAGAGAAGCTGTCATTCTTCTTCTTACAGCAGAGAAGGTGAAAGGGAGATTTAATAGAGGTGTTTAAAATCATGAAGGGCTTTGATAGAGTAAATAAGGAGAAACTGTTTCCAGTGGTAGAACAGTTGGTAACCAGAGGATACAGATTTAAGGTAATTAGCAAAAGAACCAGAGGCGAGATATGGAGAACATTTTTATGCAGTGAGTTGTTATGATCTGGAATGCACTGCCTGAAAGGGTGGTGGAAGCAGATTCAATAATAACTTTCAAAAGGGAATTGGATAAATACTTAATAGGGAATAATTTGCAGGGCTATGGGGAAAGAGCAGAGGAATAGGACTAATTGGATAGTTCTTTCAAAGATCCGGCACATGCGCGATGGGCCGAATGGCCTCCTCTGCTGTATCATTCTATGATTCTGTGAGCAGAGCATGGCAAGGATTGTGGGCTCCATCAGCATGAACAGCTCGCAATATTGGAGGAGGGAATATTAGATCAGAGAGACTGGACTGTGAATGTGGGAAAAGTGGAGACCAACTGGAATATTAATCATCTATTCTATGTTTTGAATCTTATATTATACCAATGTGTACTTAGACACTGTGCATAATGTAACAACAGCATTGTACCAGGGGCATAGCCATTGGTGGGCTTGGGTGGTCCATGGCCCACCCAAACCTGAGCCTTTGTGCAATCACTCACTCGCCTGTTATGCCGCCTTCTCTCACTAATGCTCCTTGTGTGGTTGTGATGGCATAGCAACCGCGAGCAGACTGAGTCAGAAAGACGCAGCAGATGCCAGCGAGATGTCTATTTGGCGGAGTGGGGAGCGCAGGAGCTGCAAGTAGTTACAATAATTCCAGGGATTGCTCGTCCAATGATGCTGTTCCACGTTGTACTCAACAGCATTGCTGTGGTGGAGCCAGGGTCGAAGGTTTAGGGGAGTCGAACGCCAGATTTGACCGATTTAGCCCCCCACATTTGGCCAACTTAGCTTATAACAAGCGCCCTCCGTGAGCAGATTCCCCCCCCCCTACCCTCGCCTCTTCCTCCCAACATAGCTTTACCACCATTTCTAAAGGGGTAGAAGTCAGAGTGCTCAGGGCCAGAGACAAGTGGGGAATGCCTGGAGAGAAAGAGACCATCAGGGAGTGCTGCAAGAAGGGGACTGTGCTGGGAAATCAGGAATGCTGATTTAGTCCTAAAGCCTGACTTGCAGGCCGAACCTAGAGGCTGAAGACGGGCAATAGAGGTTCCTGGGAGTTAAATGGAGGTGGTCCTGCAAAGCCACGTTGGCTGATCGCAAAATTATTGGAGCAGGAGGGATCTTTATGCCCCCCTCCCAGACCCTCTACTGGTTCCACCACTGCAGCAGGGACTGCAATAAAAAGAGGGGTGAGAGACTTCTCTTGAATTATTCGTTCAAGAGGTTTTATGGGGTTTTATAACGTTTTAAAGTTAGGACTCATTTATAATTTTTTCTGTAGCAATGCTTGTTTATATTTTGTTAATCAGGATGTTTTCATAAGTGCTCTGGGTCGTTTTGTCTACTTAAAAACATGTTAAATGGAAGTACTGGGGCGATATTTAATGCATTCAGCGTTTTAATTGTTCTAAATCATTTACGATATAAATGATTTGCTGTGACATCAGACCTTTGCTTATTACCTGCCTACTATAAGTTGGGGCCCACTCAAATTTCCATTCCCAACTATGCCACTGTATTGTACCCAAATGGATGAGAGTGCTTATGTGCTCATAAGGTTACATTTTCTGATTGCATTCTCCTGTTGCCTGGCTTCGCCCCCGGGAGTCCATATTGGGAAATCGTGGTTAATTTTAATGGATTGAACATCATGGGCTGTGCACGTACGGATTCCAGTATGCATTTCCAGGACAGGAGGCTCTGTGCTTGGTGTGTGCAATTGGAAAATGTATTTATATAATGTCCCATCTGCATTCTTCACAGAACAGAGAACCCAGCGATTTACAACGTACACCCAAAGAGCAACACTCATCAAGCATCACCACCCACTTGAATCAGATGCACTAGCACAGACACGCACAGTTAGGAAGATTATAATGAAGAAGCACAGGGTTGAGCACTGCTGACGAAGCTGTGGTGGGGGTTGATGAAGGGTGAGCAGGTGCAGTTTCCTGAGTCCCCCTCATGAGTTGCCAAAGGAAACAGATCCTAATTGGTCTGCTTTCCAACAGAGGTGTTAGATCACTTTATCTGTGTTGAATAGTCACTTGGCTCCACACACACAACACTGGAAGATATCATGGTTAATTTAGACCAATTGCATTTCAGCCTGACACTCAGTACGTGCTGCCACAAATGGCAACACAGGCCATAGTCGCAATAGGAGCATCTCGCTTATAAGCTTCCATTGCCACTATAAGAGGACTTTGGCTCCAAACTCCAAGATGCAGTCATGGCTGAGGGAGCTATTCAGAGGCATCAAAAATGCCCAGTGTTCTGTTTAAAGATCAGTGGCCATCCTGAGGAAATGCCCTGCATAGTGGCAAGCATGGAGTGGCACAGGAGCAGCCATTGGGCATTCATTTCAGTCACAGTTTTGTGCTGCCAAGGAGCGCCGCACAAGTAACTGGACATTACGTTTGAAAACAGTGAACTCACAACAGCTCCAATAAACTCTGGGCACTATTAACAGATACATCAGGATTAATCACAGATACAGGTAGCGAGCCTTCTGTGCCTCCTGCAACTAATCATTTGACAAAGCAGCAACTCACCCGTGCTACTTCTTCAAGTAAGATAGCACATCAGCAACCAACACACAGTTTACACACAATGGAAAAACAATAAACACACTTAATACAAGCCATGCAAAACATAATTAAATTAATTCATATTTAATATACCTGCAAGTCTGTAATTCTTCGTGCAGAAAAGATAGTCAGTTATACAAAAGCAAAGAAACCAAGTGACTCTTTAGATATCTCTGTTGGTGCTTGGAATATCACACATAATGCAGTACAGATAGTTAACAGTCCCTGCAGGCCTCACTGGCTTAGGCAACACACCTCAGTCACAGCCTTTTCTGGTGGGACTGAGGCTGACGCACTAACATGTGAACATACGATAAAGACAGTCAGAAAAAGACCAGTTTTGTCCACTGCATCTGTTCCATGCAACAAAGCAACACGATGCTCTCCACTCACCAGTTGCCATTTACTCTCCTGGGAGAGACAAATAAACAGATTTTAAAAAAAACATAGGCCAATTCAAGGGGTAAAGAATTCTGGCAAATTCCTCTCCTACTCATGAAGACGATCAAAATGAGTTCCAGGAGGTAACAATGACCTAGAAGTATTGCATCGTCCTAGCTATGTATCCTAATACTCTACTTGCTTTCGCTATAACCTCTCAGCAATGGTCAAGGACCTTTAGAGACTAATGCGCTATTATATCTAGGTCTCTTTCCCTCTCAACAGACTATCATTCAGAGCCCAGCATGGTGTCCACATGCTTGGCGTTAACCCTACTCACTTACATTACAGTACATTTATCTACATTAAATGTCAACTGCTGGATGTAGGCTCACTCCCCATCCCATCTAGATCAGAATGTAATCTTCTTTTCTCCACAGGGGTTCTGACACCAGCACAGATGTTTGTGTTATCTGGGAACTTGCAGACCCTCAACACCATCATCCTTCCCCCATGCCTAAGTAGTTTAAGGTAAAGAAAACAAAAAAAACTTGCATTCATATAGTGCCTTTCACAATCTCAGGATGCCCCTAAGCACTTCATAGCCAATGAAGTACTTTTGAAGTGTAGTTATTGTTGTAATGTAGGGAAACACGCCAGCCAATTTGTGTACAGCAAGGTCTCACAAACAACAATGAGATAAATAATCAGGTAGTCTTTTTTTTGGTGGCATTGGTTGAGGGATAAATATTGGACAGGACACTAGGAGAATTCTACTGCTGTTCTTCTTCAAGTAGTGCCATGGAATCTTTTACATCCACCTAAGAGGGCAGAACCCGTTGGTTTAATATCTCATTCATACTACAACACCTCTGACTGTGCAGCACTCCCAAAGTACTGCACTGAAATTTCAGCCTAGATTATGTGCCCAAGTCTTTAGAGTAGGGCTTGAACCCACAACCTTCTGACTTAGAGGGAGAAGTGATACTGAGCCAAGCCTGCTGTTTTACATGTGAATGATACATCTCCTAAGCTCTCTGTGCTCCCTGAACTCTCCTCTTCCCTCCATCTCCCTCCCGTGATATACCTGCCAGTGGGCTGCTCTAGTGTCCCAGTTTTAACTGCTGTGAAAATACTTCAGAATCGATCTTGAGTGATATATTCACCTTACAACTTGACAGTGTAGCCGTGGAATTCTGTACAAGTTCATCCTTAATAATTTTAGTAAACAAAAGACATAATTCCACTGGTACAATTGGCATTCGACCGTTGATATGCCCAGACACTTAATGGTGCTGCAGGAGGCCTTTTCTTCTGGATGCACCCTGATCTGCGTAAGCGTGCAGCAAGGTGCTGTATGAGTCTTCAGAATTTTTCTCAGATGGCTGTCTCTTGTGATTCACTAATAGACTGTCTGAGCTGTGTTACTGCCATAGTCACTGGAGGTCCCAGTCAAGCTGCTCCATCATTCATGGCACAGAAGATAACTGATCATCTGTTCTTTGAAACATAAGAACATAAGAAATAGGAGCAGGAGTTGGCCATATGGCCCATCGAACCTGTTCTGCCATTCAATCAGATCATGGTTGATCTTCGACCTCAACTCCATTTTCCTGCCCGATCCCCCGAAACTCTACAGATATTGCTCAAACGACCTTTCAACATGGTCCTGGTGTTACGTCATATTCTGTTGGAAAGCTGAATCAGTAAACAGTGTGTTCTGAGACAATACATGAGGGTCAGTCAGTTAGCTGTGCCTCCACCCTGCACCTGTGGCTCCTTATCAGGAACCTTTTCTGGGTCCTTATCACCTAGTGGAGAATGTTTTTCCCCCATCCCCCTCAAAATCTGAAAGACCCAAGATGTTTGTCTCTGGGCTGTTGGTTAATGTAAGCATGAGTGATGATGTAGTGTTAGGAGAGGTGTGTTCTTGAGGGGCTTGCAGTCTGCTTTGTACGTGAAGAGAGCAAAAAGGACACTTGCGAGTACTTAGGCCCACTTCTCTATTTCAGTGTTGTATTGCTATAATGTGATTGCACTGTTGTGCTGTATCAGTATTCATGGGAGTAATTATATGCTGTTCAAAAAGGAGAAAATTGCATACATTTGGTGATTGCCAGCTGATCTGCAAGTGGGCCTTCCACTGTGTCTGTGCTAATGTAAGATATCATCCTTCAAAGGTGTCAGTGCCATTTTAGCGTCAGTTGCACAAGCTGTGGTAATTTGTGCATGATAGATGTATGCCATTTTAGCTGTAAGAATAATATCTGTGCATTGAGACAAGGTAGTTTGGGCCATGTTAAATGTATTCTGCTTTCATTTGACTTTACAATCATGGCATCTATTAATCAGTGCATATCACTCCACTATTTTGTATAGTTCCTTACTCCTGTGCCATTCTTCTTAACTTGGGCCTAGGGATGTACCTCATTTAAATTGAGTAACAGTTGCCTTTATCGTGTATGATACCTTACATTAGGCAGGGTATGATAGTGTACTCGTTATGATACTGGACTACTGACCCAGAGATTGTAAGTTCAGGACTATCCAGAGCAAGTTATGGAAATGGAAATGAATTACTAGAAAGGCTGGCTGTACTTAAAGTAGATAAGTCTTGGTTGTAATCTTCCAGAATTCACTAGATTCTGGAAAGGTCCCAGCGGATTGGAAAACCGCAAACGTAACACCCTTATTCAAGAAGGGAGTGAGACAGAAAGCAGGTAACTATAGATCAGTTAGCCTAACATCTGTCATTGGGAAAATGCTAGAATCGATTATTAAGGAAGTAGTAGCAGGACGTTTGGAGACTCATAATACAATTAAGGAGAGTCAACATGGTTATATGAAAGGGAAATCGTGTCTGACAAATTTATTAGAGTTCTTTGAGGAAGTAACGGACAGAGTGGATAAAGGGGAACCAATGGATGCAGTATATTTGGATTTCCAAAAGGCATTCGATAAGGTGCTACATAAAAAATTACTGCACAAGACAAGAGCTCATGGTATTGGGGGTAATATATTGACATGGATAGAGGATTGGCTAACTAACAGAAAACAAAGAGTCGGGATAAAAGGGTCATTTTCAAAATGGCACTCTGTAACTAATGGGATGCCGCAGGGCTCAGTGCTGGGGTCTCAACTATTTACAATATATATCAATGACTTGGATGAAGGAACAGAGTGTATTGTGGCCAAATTTGCTGATGATACAAAGATAGATGGAAAAGCAAGTTGCAATGAGGACACAAAGTGTCTGCAAAGGGATATTGACAGGTTAAGCGAATGGGCAAAAATTTGGCAGATGGAATATAATGTGGGAAAATGTGAAGTCATCCACTTTGGGAGGAAAAAAAAAGCAAAATATTATTTGAATGGAGAAATACTACAAAATGCTGCGGTACAGAAGGATCTGGGTTTCCTCATACATGAAACACAAAAAGTCAACGTACAGGTGCAGCAGGTAATCCGGAAGGCAAACGGAATATTGGCCTTTATTTCTAGGGGAATGGAGTATAAAAGCAGGGAAGTCATGCTACAACTGTAGAGTGCTGGTGAGACCACACCTGGAGTGCTGCGTACAGTTCTGGTGCATTTATTTAAGGAAGGACATACTTGCGTTGGAGGCAGTTCAGAGAAGGTTCACAAGCTTGATTCTGGGTATGGAAGGGTTGTCTTATGAGGAAAGATTGAACAGGTTGGGTCTATACTCATTGGAGTTTGGAAGAATGAGAGGAGATCTTATTGAAACATACAAGATTCTGAGGGGACTCGATAGGGTAGATGCTGAGAGGATGTTACCCCTCATGAGGGAATCTAAAACTAGGGGGCATAGTCTCGGAATAAGGGGTCGCCCGTTTAAGACGGAAATGAGGAGGAATTTCTTTTCCCAGAGAGTCGTGAATCTTTGGAATTCTTTAACCCAAAAAGCTGTGGAAGCTGAGTCATTGAATACATTCAAAGCTGAGTTAGACAAATTTTGATCAGCAAGGATATGGGGAAAAGGGGGGAAAGTAAAGTTGAGGTAAAAATCAGATCAGCCATGACCTCATTGAATGACGGAGCAGGCTCGAGGGGCCGAATGGCCTATCTCCTGCTACTATCTCTTATGGTCTTATGGTCTAAGTCACCTGGTCCGGATGGGATGCATCCGAGGTTGCTGAGGGAAGTAAGGGTGGAAATTGCGGAGGTACTGGCCATAATCTTCCAAACATCCTTAGATTCGGGAGTGGTGACAGAGGACTGGAGAATTGCAAATGTTACACCCTTGTTCAAAAATGGGTGTAAGGATAAACCCAGCAACTATAGGCCAGTCAGTTTAACCTCGGTGGTGGGGAAACTTTTAGAAACGATAATCTGGGACAGAATTAACAGTCACTTGGACGAATGTGGGTTGATTAGGAAAAGCCAGCACGGATTTATTAAAGGCAATTCGTGTTTAACTAACCTGATAGAGTTTTTTGATGAAGTAACAGAGAGGATAGATAAGGGCAATGTAGTTGATGTGGTGTATATGGACTTTCAAAAGGCATTTAATAAAGTGCCGCATGGTAGGCTTATCATTAAGATTGCGGCCCATGGAATAAAGGGGACATTAACAACATGGATACAAAATTGGCTATGTGACAGGAAACAGAGAGTAGTGGTGAACGGTTGTTTTTCGGATTGGGGGGAAGTATACAGTGGTGTTCCTCAGGGGTCGGTGCTGGGACCACAGCTTTTCTTGATATATATTAATGACTTGAACTTGGGTGTACAGGGCACAATTTCCAAATTTGCAGATGACACAAAACTTGGAAGGGTAGTGAACAATGAGGAGGATAGTGATAGACTTCAAGAGGATATAGACAGGCTGGTGGCATGGGCGGACACGTGGCAGATGAAATTTAATGCAGAAAAATGCGAGGTGATGTATTTCGGTAGAAAAAATTAGGAGAGGCAATATTAATTAAAGGGCACAATTCTAAAAGGGGTAAAGGAACAGAGGGAGCTGTGGGTATATGTACACAAATCATTGAAGATGGTAGGGCAGGTTGAGAAAGCGGTTAAAAAAGTATACGGGATCCTGGGCTTTATAAAAAGAGGCATAGAGTACAAAAGTAAGGAAGTTAATGATGTACCTTTACAAAACACTGGTTCGGCCAAAACTGGAGTATTGTGTCCGGTTCTGGGCGCTGCACTTTAGGAAAGAAATGAAGGCCTTCGGTGCAGAAGAGATTTACTAGAATGATTCCAGGGATGAGGGACTTTAGTTACGTGGATAGACTGGAAAAGCTGGGGTTGTTCTCCTTGAAACAGAGACGGTTGCGAGGAGATTTGATAGAGATATTCAAAATCATGAAGGGTCTAGACAGAGTAGATAGACAGAAACTGTTCCCATTGGCAGAAGGGTCAAGAACCAGAGGGCATAGATTTAAGATGATTGGCGAAAGAACCAAAAGTGGCACAGCGAGTGGTTAGGATCTGGAATGCACTGCCCGAGGAGGTGATGGAGACAGATTCAATCATGGCCTTCAAAAAGGAACTGGATAAGTACTTGAAAGGAAAAAAATTGCAGGGCTATGGGGATAGGGCGGGGGACTGGGACTTGCTGGATTGCTCTTGCATAGAGCCGGCGTGGACTCGATGGGCCAAATGGCCTCATTCTATGCTGTAACCTTTCTATGATTTCATGATTCTATGATTCTGTGAATGAATCTGGTAATTTGTGGGCTGGCACCAGAGCAAAATGACCACGAAAGCTGTTCTTTTGTTTAAAAACCCAACTGGTTCAGTAATGTCCATAAGGGAAAGAAACCACCTGTGCTTTCCTGATCTGGCCTCCATCTGATTCCAGTGCCACACTACAATTGTAACTCAGACATCAGCAATAGATGTGATTTTGCCACACTGAGAACATGTATAAGGTGATCCACATAAGATGATGACCCTACTGTGGAGCCAAACTGATAGTTATCTTTTTTTTATACAGCCTTCTAATTGTCCTGGATCCCAGGTTTACACTGCCTCCTAATCTCTTCCTTGGCAGCAGTCTCTCTTGAGAATGGTGGTTGCCCTTTGCTTAACGTTGAACTGTTTGTTTTGCCTGTTTAAGATTTCATTCGGAAATATAACCAGGTCTCCATCGGATGAAGGCGGCAAATGTAGTTTCCTTCACTACATTCAGCCACTGCAGCATAAGTCAAGTTCACTCAGTGCACAGCTGGATTAACAACTTTGGCTCGTTAGTTGCTTAGGAGATGTGAAAATGAGTATAATTGCAGCTGCATGCGTTATGGACAGTTACTGCTGGGTATGCTATGGAGATTTGTAGTCCATGAAGGAAACCTGTCGTCGTGAGACATTTTCATCAATCAGCATTGCGACGGTTATGAAAAATGCTTCAGTCACAAAATACCAGTGCAGGGGGAAATTATAAGCCAGTATCTTTTCTGCAATTTGCAGACAACATCCCTTGGGAAATGTTTTGCAGGAATTACTGTGCCCAACAGTGTGGAAAAGGTTGAATTAGCATACGGGATTGAAATGACATGATCACTGAAGCACCCAGAATTAATGACAGTGTTTACCAATGATGATTCAGTCTCTCACATGTTCCTGTGCAGTAACTCCTCCAAGTCTGTTTACTCAACCTGTGTCATCAGCAATCATTGTTTAACTATTCCCAAAATCAACAGCAACAGTAATAGGAAAAATAGAAGATGTTTAAACTGTCGTCCTCCCTTTCAAATCTACCATCATCACCCCACTCCCCAAAAAACCCATCATGTCCTTGAAAACAAGCCCCGTCTCCAAACTCCATTTCCTCTCCAAATTCCATGAACATGTTGGTGCCTCCCAAATCTGTGCCCATCTTTCCTGCAACTCCATATTTGAACCTCTACAATCTGGTTTCTGCCCCTGCCACAGCACTGAAATGGCCCTTATCAAAATCTCAAATGACATCCTATCTGACTGTGACCATGGTGCACTATCGCTCCTCATCTTTCTCAACCTGTCTGCAGCCTTTGACACGGTTGACCACACCATCCTCCTCCAACGCCTCTCCTCCGTTGTCCAGCTGAGTGAGACTGTGCTCGCCTGGTTCCATTCTTATCCATCCAGTCGTAGCCAGAGAATCTCCTGCAATGGCTTCTCTTCCAGCTCCCACCATTACATCTGGAGTCCCACAAGGATCTATCCAGGGACCCCTCTTTCTCACCTTTATGCTGCCCCTCGGCTACATCATCCGAAAACATATCAGATTCCACATTTACCGTTGCCGACACCCAGATCTACCTCACCACTATCTATCTCGAACCCTCCACTGCATCTGATTTGTCACACTGCTTGTCCAACATCCAGTACTGGATGAGCAGAAATATCCTCCAATTAAATATTGGGAAGACCGAAGCCATTGTCTTTGGCACCCGCCACAAACTCCACTCCCTAGCCACTGACTCCATTAGTCTCCTCTACATTGGGGAGACCAAACGCAGATTGGTTGATCACTTTGCTGAACACCTCCGCTCTGTCCGCAAGCATGACCCTGCCGGTCCCTTGCCATTTTAATTCACCGTCCCACACCGACTCTTACCTCTCTGTCTCGGCCTCTGACACTGTTCCAATGAAGCTTAATGTAAGCTCGAGGAACAGCACCTCATCTTTCGTTTAGGCACTTTACAACCTTCTGGATTCAACATTGATTTCAATAACTTCAGATCGCAACCACTGCTCCCATTTTTTCGGACAGCTAGTGCTGGTAATGGTTCTACTGTTGCCATTTACAGCTACTCCTGACCAACCTTTTGTTTTTTAACCTGTCCCATTACCACCTCCTTGCCCTGAAACATTATCCTTTTTGTCATTTAATCACTCTTGCCCTCTACCCTATTATGGACCTTCCCTTTTGTTCTTTTAATCCCCCCCCCCTCCCACTGGCTTTGTACTTGCTTAAAAACTTTAACTCTTTACCATCTTCCAGTTCTGATGAAAGGTCTTCAACCTGAAATGTTAACTCTGTTTCTTTCTCCACAGATGCTGCCTGACTTGCTGAGCTTTTCCAGCATTTTCTGTTTTTATTTCAGATTTCCAGCCTCCGCAATATTTTGCTTTTGACTCCATCCCACTCCCTGGCCATTGTCTGAGGCTGAACCAGACTGTTCCCAACCTCGGTGTCCTATTTGACCTTGATCTAAGCTTACAACCCCATATCCTCTATCAACAAGACTGCCTACTTCCACCTCTGTAACATTGCCTGTCTCCACCCCTGTCTCAGCTTATTTGCTGCTGAAACCCTCATCCATGCTTTCCTGACCTTCCAGAGCTCTCCTGGCCCCCTCCCATCTTCCACCCTCCCTAAACTTGAGGTCATCCAAAACTCTGCTGCCCATATCCTAACTCGCACTAAGTCCCGTTCATCCATCACCCCTGTGCTCGCTGACCTACATTGGCTCCTGGTCCAGCAACGTTTCAAATTTAAAATTCTCATCCTTGTTTTCAAATCCCTCCATGGACTCGTCCCTCCCTATCTCTGTAACCTCCTCCAGCCCCACAACCCTCCGAGAATTCTGTGTTCCTCTAATTTTGGCCTCTTGTACATTCCTGACTTCCTTCGCTCCACCATTGGCGGCCGTGCCTTTGGCTGTCTAGGCCCTAAACTCTGGAATTCCCTCCCTAAATCTATCTGCATCTCTACCACTCTCTTCTCCTTTAAGGTGCTCTGTAAGACGTACCTCTTTGACCAAGCTATTGGTCACCTGCCCTAATATCTCCTTATGTAACTCAGTGTCAGATTTTGTCTGATAACGCTCCTGTGACGCACCTTAGGATGTTTTACTATGTTAAAGGTGCTCTATAAATGCAAGTTGTTGTTATCTTCTTTAATCAACCTTTCATCTTTAAGATGCATAGAATTACACAGAAATTACAATACAAACAGGCCATTTGGCTCAACCGTTCCATATTGGTGCTTATCCTCCACGAGTAGTAGTCTTAATAGGAACTTTGGAACAGGAGTAGGCTGTTCAGCCCCTCAAGCCTGCTACGCCATTCAATTGGATCATGCCTGATCTGCACCTCAACTTGCCTTTGCTCCATATCCCTTGATAACCTTACTTTACAAAAATCTATCCATCTCAGTCTTGAAAGCTCCAATTGACCCAGCATCCACAGCCTTTTGGGGAGAAAATTCCAGATTTCTACTCCCCTTTTTGTGAAAAATTGCTTCCTGATTTTGCTCTGGAATGGACAAACGATCTCAGACAGCAGAAAATGATTTTATAATTTTAAGATTTTATCTCCTTGTTCATGATTCCCTCATCAGAGCAAATAGTTTCTCCACATCTACTCTATCAAACCCTTTCAACATTTTAAACACCTCAAACAGATCACCCCTCAATCTTCTATACTCAAGGGAATACAAGCCAAATTTATACAACCGGTCCTCATAATTTAACCCCCTAAGCCCTGGTATCTGGTGAATCTGCGCTGCACCCCCTCCAAGGCTAGTATATCCTTCCTGAGGGACTGTGCCCAAAACTGAATGCAGTACTCCAGATGGGGTCTGACCAAGGCACTGTACAATCAAAACATAATCTCCTCCTCTTTGTCTCCTGAAGCCTTCTTGAAATAAAGGCCAACATGCTTTTAGAATCATAGATCATAGAAAGGTTATAGCATGGAAGGAGGCCATTCAGCCCATCGAGTCCGTGCCGGCTCTATGCACGAGCAATCCGGCTAGTCCCACTCCCCTGCTCTATCCCCGTAACCCTGCACCTTTTTTCATTTCAAGAAGTTATCCAGTTTGCTTTTGAAGGCCATGATTGAATCTGCCTCCACCACTCCCTTGGGCAGTGCATTCCAGATCCTAACCACTCGCTGTGTAAGAAAGTTTTTCCTCGTGTCACCTTTGGTTCTTTTGCCAATCACCTTAAATCTATGTCCTCTGGTCCTTGACCCTTCCGCCAATGGGAACAGTTTCTCTCTATCTACTCTGACTAGACCCTTCATGATTTTGAATACCTCTATCAAATCTCCTCGCAACCGTCTCTGTTCCAAGGAGAACAACCCCAACTTCTCCAGTCTATCCACATAACTAAAGTCCCTTATCCCTGGAATAATTCTAGTAAATCTCTTCTGCACTCTCTCCAAGGCCTTCACATCTTTTCTAAAGTGCAGTGCCCAGAACTGGACACAATACTCCAGTTGTGGCCGAACCAGTGTTTTATAAAGGTTCATCATGACTTCCATACTTTTGTACTCTATGCCTCTATTAATAAAGCCCAGGATCCCGTATGCTTTTTTAACCACTTTCTCAACCTGCCCTGCCACCTTCAACGATTTATGCACATATACTCCCAGATCTCTCTGTTCCTGTACCCCTTTTAGAGTCGTGCCCTCTAGTTTACATCGCCTTTCCTCATTCTTCCTATCAAAATGTATCACTTCGCATTTTTCTGCATTAAATTTCATCTGCCACGTGTCCGCCCATGCCACCAGCCTGTCTATATCCTCTTGAAGTCTATCACTATCCTCCTCACTGTTCACTACCCTTCCAAGTTTTGTGTCCTCTGCAAATTTTGAAATTGTGCTCTGTACACCCAAGTCCAAGTTGTTATTATACATCAAGAAAAGCAGTGGTCCAGCACCGATCCCTGGGGAACATCACTCTACACCTCCCTCCAATCCGAAAAACAACCGTTCACCACTACTCTCTGTTTCCTGTCACTTAACCAATTCTATATCCATGTTGCTACTGCCCCCTTTATTCCATGGGCCGCAATCTTGATGATAAGCCTACCATTCGATACTTTATCAAACGCCTTTTGAAAGTCCATATACACCACATCAACTACATTGCCCTTATCTATCCTCTCTGTTACTTCATCAAAAAACTCTATCAGGTTAGTTAAACACGATTTGCCTTTGACAAATCCATGCTGGCTTTCCCTAATCAATCCACACTCATCCAAGTGACTGTTAATTCTGACCCGGATTATCGTTTCTAAAAGTTTCCCCACCACTGAGGTTAAACTGACTGGCCTATCGTTGCTGGATTTATCCTTACAACCTTTTTTGAACAAGGCTGTAATATTTGCAATTCTTCAGTCCTCTGGCACCACCTCCGTATCTATGGATGTTTGGAAATATAGAATCATAGAAAATAGGAGCAGGAATAGGCCATTCGGCCCTTCGTGCCTGCTCCGCCATTCAATATGATCATGGTTGATCGTCTATCTCAATACCATATTCCCACTCTCTCCCCATACCCCTTGATGCCTTTTGTGTCTAGAAATCTATCTAGCTCCTTCTTAAATATATTCAGTGACTTGGCCTCCGCAGCCTTTTGTGGTAGAGAATTCCACAGGTTCACCGCCCTCTGAGTGAAGAAAATTCTCCTCATCTCAGTCCTAAATGTCCTACCCCGTATCCTGAGACTGTGACCCCTTGTTCTAGACCCCCCCCCCCCCCAGCCAGGGGAAACATCCTCCCTGCATCCAGTCTGTCTAGTCCTGTCAGAATTTTATACGTTTCAATGTGATCCACTCTCATTCTTCTAAACTCGAGTGAATACAGGCCGAGTCGACCCAATCTCTCCTCATACGATAGTCCTGCCATCCCAGGAATCAGTTGGTTGAACCTTTTCCAGAATTCCTTCTATGGCAAGTATATCCTTTCTTAGGTAAGGAGACCAAAACTGTACACAATACTCCAGGTGTGGTCTCACCAAGGCCCTGGATAACTGCAGTAAGACATCCTTGCTCCTATACTCAAATCCTCTTGCAATGAAGTTTCCTAACTGCTTGCTTTCAGTGACTGGTGTACAAGGACACCCAGGTCCATTTGTACATCATCATTTCCCAATCTATCACCATTTAAATAATACTCTGCCTTTCTGTTTTTCCTTCCGAAGTGGATAACTTCATATTTATCCACGTTATACTGCATCTGCCATGTATTTGCCCACTCATTCAGCTTGTCTGAATCGTCTTGAAGCCTCTTTGCATCCTCCTCACAACTCACAATCCCACCTAGTTTTGTGTCGTCAGCAAACTTGGAAATATTACATTTAGTTCCCTCATCCAAATCATTGATATATATTGTGAAAAGCTGGGGCCCAAGCACTGATCCCTGCGGTACCCCACTAGTCACCGCCTGCCACCCTGAAAAAGACCCATTTATTGCTACTCTCTGTTTCCTGTCTGTTAACCAATTTTCAGAAGGCTACGGCCAATACCTCCGTAATTTCCACCCTTACTTCCCTCAGCAACCTAGGATGCATCGCATCCGGACCGGGTGACTTATCTACTTTAATTACAGCAAGCCTGTCTAGTACCTCTTCTTTATCAATTTTTAGCCCTTCCAGTATCTCAACTATATCTTCCTTTACTGAGACTCTGGCGGCATCTTCTTCCTTGGTAAAGACAGATGCGAAGTACTCATTTAGTACCTTGGCCATCCCCTCTGTCTCCATGAGTAGATCTCCTTTATGGTCTCTAATCGGCCCCACCCATCCTCTTACTACCCGTTTACTGTTTACATGCTTGTAGAAGACATTTGGATTCCCTTTTATGTTGGCCGCCAGCGTATTCTCATACTCTCTCTTTGCCCCTCTTATTTCGTTTTTCACTTCCCCTCTGAACCTTCTATATTCTGCCTGGTTCTCACTTATGTTATCAACCTAACATCTGTCATATGCCCCTTTTTTCCATTTCATCTTTTGTCATCCAGGGAGCTCTGGCTTCAGTTGCCCTACCTTTCTGCCTCGTGGGAATGTGCCTAGTCTGTACCCGAATCATCTCCTCTTTAAAGGCCGTCCACTGTTCAATTACAGTTTCGCCTGCCAATCTTTGATTCCAATTTACCCGGGCCAGATCTGTTCTCATCCCATTGAAATTGGCCCTCCTCCAATTGAGTATTTTTACTTTAGTGTGGTCCGTGTCCTTTTCCATAGCTATTCTAAAACTTATGATACCATGATCGCTGCTCACTAAATGCTCCCCCACTGACACTTGCTCCAATTGGCCCGCCTCATTCCCTAGAACCAAGTCCACCAAGCCTCCTTCCTCATTGGGCCGGATTTGTACCTGTCTACTAGTTTTTAATGATTTGCGAACTTGGACTCCCAAATCTCTTCGTTCTTCCCAGTTCCCAGTTTCTGACCATTTAGAAAATACTCCAATTTATCTTTCTTGTATCCAAAGTGGATGACCTCACACTTCCCCACATTGAACTTCATTTGCTGTAGTTTTGTTCACTCACTCAATCTGTCTCTGTCCCTTTGTGACTTTCTGCTCCCGTCTGCACTACTTACTGTCCCTCCTAACTTACTGTCATCAGCAAACTTGGATATTTAATTCTCAATTCCTTCATCCAAGTCATTAATAAATATGGTGAAAAGTTAAGGCCCCAGAACAGATCCCTGGGGAACACCACTTGTCACATTCTGCCAATTTGAGTACATTCCCTTTACCCCACTCTCTGTCTCCTACCCCTCAACCAATTTTCACCCAAGTCAAAAAGCTACCTCCAATTCCATGCGCTTTCATTTTTACCATTAATCTTTTCTGTGGAATCTTATCGACTGCCTTCTGGAAGTCCATATAAATAACATCCATAGACACACTCCCTTATCTACCTCATTAGTGATCTCTTCAAAAAATTTAACGAGATTAGTCAGACATGACTTATTCTTAACAAAGCCATGTTGGCTCTCTCTGATTAGCTCCTATCTGTTCAAGTGCTCAGTCACTCTATCCCACTGACAGATTCTAGTAGTTGCCCCGCAACTGACTTTAAATCCCATGTACCCGCCGTATTCCTATATCCCTTTATCCCCCTTTCCTTCAACCATTTATCTAACCTAGTCATAAATGTTGACAAGGTCTCTGCTTCAACCACTATCTCCTTGCAACCCTCTGTATAAAAAAAGTTTCTCCTGCTCTCTGTCCTAAATCTCATGAATTTAATCTTTTTTCTATGTCTCCTCGTTGTAAATCCCTCAACCACTAAAACAGTCTGTTTCTGTCTACTTTGTTCCAACCCTTAATAATTTTAAACACCTCTATCAAATTACCCTCTAATCTCCTCTGTTCCAATGAAAACGGTCCCTGTTTTTCAAAGCACAAGCGCTTACACCACAGTTGTGTCAGTGCAAAGCGGCTTAACTTTACACCTGTAAACAATTTTACAACACCAAGTTATAGTCCAGCAATTTTATTTTAAATTCACAAGCTTTCGGAGGCTTCCTCCTTCCTCAGGTGAACGAGGAAGAAGGAAGGAGGAAGCCTCCGAAAGCTTGTGAATTTAAAATAAACTTGGTGTTGTAAAATTGTTTACAATTGTCAACCCCAGTCCATCACCGGCATCTCCACATCATAACTTTACACCGTCATTGCTATGTAAATACAGCCTGAGTCCAGAGTCAGGGCCCAACCTGCAGTGGAGTGAGGCTCCTTGGAAGTTACTCCTCTACACTACGGAGCCTGTTTGGGTCTTGACACTCAATTCACACTTGACAAGTTTGAAGTCAGTGTGAAGCAGAAATTGCTTACCTAATTGTACTCTTAAAAGAGTACTGATGATAACACTTCATCTTTTTAAACATTGGCTATCGTCCCTGCACATATCCAGACAAAAGAAGGAGAATTAATTATGACTGCATGGTGCTAACTTTAGCAAAAGATGTCAGTTTTATTCTAAAAGTAAAAAGCAGTGAAAGAAGTTCACCACGTCTTGCTAATGTCAAGTGCAGGGTATAATGAGAAGAATCAGCAAAGGGGGTACATCTTTTCTCTTCGTTACTGCCAAAAAGCCACATTCTCATGAATCAAATGTTTCAGAAGGGTACGCCCCTGTAATGGCAATTAGAAACTTCTAAATTAGAATGAAGAACAAGGATTTCTCCTGTTTTTCGATTAAAAGGGGGAAAATTAGACTGTAATTGCTAACATTTTCCCAATTTCAGGAACAAGCTTTTTCTCAGCAGAGTAAAATCACTATCAACCTTGATATATATTAATGACCTTGGCTTGGGTATACAGGGCATAATTTCAAAGTTTGCGGATGACACGAAACTTGGAACTATAGTAAACAGTGAGGAGGATAGTAACAGACTTCAGGAGGACATAGACAGACTGGTGAAATGGGCAGACACATGGCAGATGCAATGTAATGCAGAGAAGCGTGAAGTGATGAATTTTGGTAGGAAGAATGAGGAGAGGCAATATAAACTAAATGGTACAATTTTAAAAGGGGTGCAGAAACAGAGAGACCTGTGGGTATATGCACACAAATCTTCGATGGTGGCAGGACAAGTTGATAAGGCTGTTAAAAAAGCATACAAAATCATTGGCTTTCTAAATAGAGGCGTAGAGCACAAAAGCAAGGAAATTATGCTAAACCTTTATAAATCACTGGTTAGGCCCCAACTGGAGTATTGTGTTCAATTCTGGTCACCACACTTTAGGAAGGATGTCACGGCCTTAGAGAGGGTGCAGAAGAGATTTACTAGAATGGTGCCAGGGATGAGGGACTTCAGTTATGTGGAGAGACTGGAGAAGTTGGAATTGTTCTCCTTAGAACAGGGAAGGTTAAGAGGAGATTTAATAGAGGTGTTCAAAATCATGAAGGGTTTTGATAGAGTAAATACGGAGAAACTGTTTCCAGTGGCAGAAGGGTCGGTAACCAGAGGTCACAGATTGAAGATAATTTGTAAAAGAACCAGCGGTGAGATGAGGAGACATTTTTTTACACAATGGGTTGCTGTGATCTGGAATGCACTGCCTGAAAGGGTGTTGGAAGCAGATTCAATAGTAACTTTCAAAAGTGAATTGGATAAATATTTGAAGCAGAAAAATTTGCAGGGGAATGGGACCAATTAGGTAGCTCATTCAAAGGGCCAGCACAGGCACGATGGGACGAATGGTCTCCTGTGTTGTATCTTTCTATGATTCTATAACCTAGCTGGGGAATAGGGTTATCCTTTTATACATCCCATTTGTACACCCAGAAACAAGTTTGGAGCTATGCTGAACTTTCTGGCTGCTGCAGTTAAGGTGAGGCCAGTAACTTAAATAAATCAGAAATCAGGGTTTATCATAATGCTACATAATTGGCACAACCGCAAAGGGACAGACAAGGGATGGAAATTAAATTTAGCACATGGTAGTGTAACAAGATTGAGATTTGATTTATTTGGAACAAAAGTAGGACAATGTCAGCACAAGGGAAGAATCCTGATACTGGCTGTGCAAAGACTAAAGCTGCTATGGAGTAAAAAGCCATTCCAGAGACTGGGAGTTCTTAGGAATTATGGCCTAAAATGTAGGAAGTGTCAATTTTTCATTGTAATTTACAACTCACTAATACAATCACAGGGATGCACAGTATTGAAACATGTGTTTCTGTAGAATGTGATTTGTGTGAAAAAAGAGCAGCAAATCAAGATGCACATGCAATAATGATTCTTTTGTGCTCCCCAAGCAGTTAACCATAATAAACATTGAAATGTTTGTTAATCCTGTGGTGCTGTGCACAATATTTGTAGATAATGGTGCAATTTCACTTTGAGAAAAGCCCAATTTTCCAACAGGGGTCTGCACGTACTGGTGACTTGGAACGAAATGAACAGACTTTGGTGGAGGACAATGGTCCTTAAATATCCAAGGGAGACAACAACTGTGGCAATTTATCACATGTTAAAGAAAGTAAACATAAGGCATGAATGTTATTGTAAAATAACATAGGATATATGTGGGCCTGAAGGAAAGTAATAGTTGTTAAAGATATAAGAAATAGAACTCCAGGTGTCCCAAAGCACTTCACAGCCAATGAATTACTTTTGTAGTGTCATCACTGTTGTAATGTAGGCAAACACAGCAAACAAATTGCACACAGTAAAGTCCCACAAACAGCAATGAGATAAATGACCTGTTAACCTGTTACTTTTTGCTGTTGTTGGTTGAGAGATAAATGTTGGTCAGGACACCTGTATTCCCGTGCTGCTCTTCAAATAATGCCATGGGATCTTTATGCAAAAAATATTGTACTGACAGAAATATCAGTAAGGATATAGGGAACAAGGCCGTCAAAGCAGCGTTACATTATACATACCATGATGTGAAAGAAACTGCAGTGGAAGATGAAATGTGCATGGGCCAAATCACCCTGAGTCAATCACCAACCCATAATGGGAGGGCACAGTGTCAAACAGATGGTGGACAATATGACTAGCAATTTATTTGGGATCATGAGCCTAAAAGGATTGGAACTGCAGGGATTAGCAAGGGGCACAGAACTAGCAGTAATATATTCTGGGTGGGGGAGTTCAATGTCCATCACCAAGAGTGGCTCGGTAGCACCACTACTGACTGAGCTGGCCGAGTCCTGAAGGACATAGCTGCCAGACTGGGCCTTCGGCAGGTGGTGAGCCAACCAACACGAGGGAAAAACCTACTTGACCTCGTCCTCACCAATCTACCTGTCGCAGATGCATCTGTCTGGGACAGCATTGCTAGGAGTGACCACCGCACAGTCCTCGTGGAGACAAAGACCCGTCTTCGTACTGAGGACACCGTTCAATGTGTTGTGTGGCACTATCACCTTGCTAAATGGGATAGATTCAGAACAGATCTAGCAGCTCAAAACTGGGCATCCATGAGGCGCTGTGGGCCATCAGCAGCAGCAGAATTGTATTCCAGCACAATCTGTAACCTCATGGCCTGGAATATTCCTCACTCTACCATTACCAACAAGCCAGGGGATCAACCCTGGTTCAGTGAAGAGTGTAGAAGAGCATGCCAGGAGAAGCACCAGGCATACCTAAAAATGAGGTGTCAAACTGGTGAAGCTACAACACAGGACTACATGCATGCTAAACAGCGGAAGCAACATGCTATAGACAGAGCTAAGCGATTCCACAACCAACGGATCAGATCAAATCTGCAGTCCTGTCACATCCAGTTGTGAATGGTGGTGGACACTGAACAACTAACGGGAGGAGGAGGCTCTGCAAACATCCCCATCCTCAATGATGGCGGAGTCCAGCATGTGAGTGCAAAAGACAAGGCTGAAGCGTTTGCAACCATCTTCAGCCAGAAGTGCTGAGTGGATGATTCATCTCGGCCTCCTCCCGATATCCCCACCATCACAGAAGCCAGTCTTCAGCCAATTCGATTCATTCCACGTGATATCAAGAAACGGCTGAGTGCACTGGATACAGCAAAGACTATGGGCCCCGACAACATCCCGGCTGCAGTGCTGAAGACTTGTGCTCCAGAACTAGCCGCGCCTTGAGCCAAACTGTTCCAGTACAGCGACAACACTGGCATCCACCCGACAATGTGGAAAATTGCTCAGGTATGTTTTGCCCACACAAAGCAGGACAAATCCAATCCGGCCAATTACCGTCCCATCTCTCTACTCTCAATCATCAGCAAAGTGATGGAAGGTGTCGTCGACAGTGCTATCAAGCGGCACTTACTCACCAATAACCTGCTCACCGATGCTCAGTTTGGGTTCCGCCAGGACCACTCGGCTCAAGACCTCATTACAGCCTTCGTCCAAACATGGATAAAAGAGCTGAATTCAAGAGGTGAGCTGGGAGTGACTGCCCTTGACATGAAGGCAGCATTTGACCGAGTGTGGCACCAAGGAGTCCCAGTAAAATTGAAGTCAATGGGAATCCGGGGGAAAACTCTCGAGTGGCTGGAGTCATACCTAGCACAAAGGAAGATGGTAGTGGTTGTTAGAGGCCAAGCATCTCAGCCCCAGGACATTGCTGCAGGAGTTCCTCAGGGCAGTGTCCTAGGCCCATCCATCTTCAGCTGCTTCATCAATGACCTTCCCTCCATCATAAAGTCAGAAATGGGGATGTTCGCTGATGATTGCAGAGTGTTTAGTTCCATTTGCAACCCCTCAGATAATGAAGCAGTCCGTGCCCGAATGCAGCAAGACCTGGACAACATCCAGGCTTGGGCTCATAAGTGGCAAGTAACATTCACGCCAGAAAAGTGCCAGGCAATGACCATCTCCAACAAGAGAGAGTCTAACCACCTCCCCTTGACATTCATGGCATTACCATCGCCGAATCCCCCCACCATCAACGTTCTGGGGGTCATCATTGACCAGAAACATAACTGGACAAGCCACATAAATACTGTGGCTACAAGAGCAGGTAGTGGCTTGCTATTATATGGCGAGTGACTCACCTTCTGACTTCCCAAAGCTTTTCCACCATCTACAAGGCACAAGTCAGGAGTGTGATTTTTTTTTTTTTTTTATTCGTTCACGGGATGTGGGTGTCGCTGGCAAGGCCGGCATTTATTGCCCATCTCTAATTGCACTCGAGAAGGTGGTGGTGAGCCGCCTTCTTGAACCGCTGCAGTCCGTGTGGTGACGGTTCTCCCACTGTGCTGTTAGGAAGGGAGTTCCAGGATTTTGACCCAGCGACAATGAAGGAACGGCGATATATTTCCAAGTCGGGATGGTGTGTGACTTGGAGGGGAACGTGCAGGTGGTGTTGTTCCCATGCGCCTGCTGCCCTTGTCCTTCTAGGTGGTAGAGGTCGCGGGTTTGGGAGGTGCTGTCGAAGAAGCCTTGGCGAGTTGCTGCAGTGCATCCTGTGGATGGTGCACACTGCAGCCACAGTGCGCCGGTGGTGAAGGGAGTGAATGTTTAGGGTGGTGGATGGGGTGCCAATCAAGCGGGCTGCTTTATCTTGGATGGTGTTGAGCTTCTTGAGTGTTGTTGGAGCTGCAATCATCCAGGCAAGTGGAGAGTATTCCATCACACTCCTGACTTGTGCCTTGTAGATGGTGGAAAGGCTTTGGGGAGTCAGGAGGTGAGTCACTCGCCGCAGAATACCCAGCCTCTGACCTGCTCTCGTAGCCACAGTATTTATATGGCTGGTCCAGTTAAGTTTCTGGTCAATGGTGACCCCCAGGATGTTGATGGTGGGGGATTCGACGATGGTAATGCCATTGAATGTCAAGGGGAGGTGGTTAGACTCTCTCTTGTTGGAGATGGTCATTGCCTGGCACTTATCTGGCGCGAATGTTACTTGCCACTTATGAGCCCGAGCCTGGATGTTGTCCAGGTCTTGCTGCATGCAGGCTCGGACTGCTTCATTATCTGAGGGGTTGCGAATGGAACTGAACACTGTGCAGTCATCAGCGAACATCCCGATTTCTGACCTTATGATGGAGGGAAGGTCATTGATGAAGCAGCTGAAGATGGTTGGGCCTAGGACACTGCCCTGAGGAACTCCTGCAGCAATGCCCTGGGGCTGAGATGATTGGCCTCCAACAACCACTACCATCTTCCTTTGTGCTAGGTATGACTCCAGCCACTGGAGAGTTTTCCCCCTGATTCCCATTGACTTCAATTTTACTAGGGCTCCTTGGTGCCACACTTGGTCAAATGCTGCCTTGATGTCAAGGGCAGTCATTCTCACCTCACCTCTGGAATTCAGCTCGTTTGTCCATGTTTGGACCAAGGCTGTAATGAGGACTGGAGCCGAGTGGTCCTGGCGGAACCCAAACCGAGCATCGGTGAGCAGGTTATTGGTGAGTAAGTGCCGCTTGATAGCACTGTCGACGACACCTTCCATCACTTTGCTGATGATTGAGAGTAGACTGATGGGGCGGTAATTGGCCGGATTGGATTTGTCCTGCTTTTTGTGGACAGGACATACCTGGGCAATTTTCCACATTGTCGGGTGGATGCCAGTGTTGTAGCTGTGATGAAATACTCTCCACGTACCTGGATGAGTGCAGCTCCAACAACACTCAAGAAGTCACCATCCAGGACAAAGGAGCCCACTTGATTGGCACCACATCCACCACCCTAAACATTCACTCCCTTCACCACCAGCGCACCGTGGCTGCAGTGTGTACCATCCACAGGATGCACTGCGGCAACTCGCCAAGGCTTCTTCGACAACACCTCCCAAACCCGCGACCTCTGCCATCTAGAAGGACAAGGACAGCAGGCACATGGGAACAACACCACCTGCACGTTCCCCTCCAAGTCACACACCATCGTGACTTGGAAATATATCGCCGTTCCTTCATTGTCGCTGGGTCAAAATCCTGGATCTCCCTACCTCACAGCACTGTGGGAGAACCTTCATCACACGGACTGCAGCGGTTCAAGAAGGCGGCTCACCACCGCCTTCTCCAGGGCAATTAGGGATGGGCAATAAATGCTGGCCTCGCCAGTGATGCCCACGTCCCATGAACGAATAAAAAAAAATGTACCATATTAGTCATATGTTATTTGCATTTGTTTCATTAACATGTTACAACATGCAACAGTGCATGTAATGAGAATACATTACCCAAAATATTAAATGTGCTTGTGTACTCATAACATCCCATCTGCTGTCTTCACAGAGCAAGGCGAGCCCAGTGGTCTACAAGGCACACTTGAAAAGCACTGCTTGCAACAGTACCAATTAACACCAGCCCCACTCATAGCAGACACAGCACAGAGACACACAATATGGAAGAAGATCGTAGTGATGTCGAGAAAGGCTCACAGACTGAGGCACCAAGCACTGGTGAAGAAGGGACCGCACTGATGGATGTTGGTTAGATTCCAGTTGGTACAGAATGGGAGTTCATCATGCTGAGTTCCCCTCCAGAATTGTCCGGGAATACAGACCATAGTGAGAGTATTTTACAACCAAGTCTGCTAGAGCAGAGTTTGTGTTAAACAGTCACTTGATATACAGCAGTGGAAGCTGATATGGTTAGAATGGACCAATGGGCCACCCACAGTGCAGTTCACCAGTGCGCATGGTGGTGATATCATTGACATTTGCATGGAGAACATCAACCACCTAGGCATAGATATAGTAAGAACATCTCTCATGAATACTGCCATTGCCCAAAGTCCAGTGATGTGCTATACTACACTTCACAATGAAGAGAAAAAAGCCTCTTCATTATATGAAAAGCAAAATACTGCAGATGCGGGAATTCTGAAATAAAAACAGAAAATGTTGGAATAGCTCAGCAAGTCAGGCAGCATCTGTGGAGAAAGAAACAGAGTTAACGTTTCAGGTTGAAGAATGTATCGGCACCATTTCCTGCTCTCGCCCCGAACTGGAAAATTTTATAAACTTTGTTTCCAATTTCCACGCTTCCCTCGCCTTCACATGGTGCATCTCCAACTCTTCCCTTCCCTTCCTCGACTTCTCTATCTCCATTTATGAGGATAGGCTGTCAACCAATATCTATTAAAAGCCCACCGACTCCCACAGCTACCTTGATTACACTTCCTCCCACCCCACTTCCTGTTAGGACTCTATTCCCTTCTCCAAGATTCTCCGTCTCCGTCTCATCTGTTCCGACAATGCCACCTTCCACACCAGTGCTTCTGATATGTCTTCCTTTTTCCTCAACCGAGGATTCCCCTCCACTGTAGTTGACAGGGCCCTCGACCGTGTCCGTCCCATTTCCCACACTTCTGCCCTCACCCCTTCCCCTCACACCCAGAACCATGATAGGTCCCCCTTGTCCTCACCTTCCACCCCAGCAGCCTCCACATTCAATGTATCATCCTCCGCCATTTCTGCCATCTCCAGCACGATGCCACCACCAAACACATCTTCCCCTCCCCTCTCAGCATTTTGAAGGGACCGCTCCTTCTGTGACACCCTGGTCCACTCTTCTATCGCCCCCAACACCCGCTCCCCTCCTCAGTGCACCTCCCCGTGCGAGCACAAGAGATGCAACAGCTGTCCCTTCACCTCCTCCCTTCCCACCATCCAAGGCCCCAAACACTCCTTCCAGGTGAAACAGTGATTTACTTGTACTTCTTTCAATTTAGTATACTGTACTCGCTGCTCACGATGCGATCGCCTCTAAATTGGGGAGACCAAAAACAGATTGGGTGATCGCTTTGCTGAACACCTCTGCTCAGTTCATAAGCATAACTGTGACCTGCCGCTCACCTGCCATTTTAATTCCCCTTCCCACTCCCACTCTGACCTCTCTGTCCTTGGCCTCCTACACCATTTCAATGAAGCTCAACGGAAGCTTGAGGAATAGCACCTCATCTTTCATTTAGGCACTTTACAACCTTCTGGACTCAACACTGATTTCAATAACTTCAGATCATAACCACTGCTCCCATTTTGTCAGACAGCAGGTGCAATTTTGTCTTTTAAAAAGCATTTGGACAGTTACATGGGTAAGATGGGTATAGAGGGATATGGGCCAAGTGCAGGCAACTGGGACTAGCGTAGTGGTATAAACTGGGCGAAATGGACATGTTGGGCCGAAGGGCCTGTTTCCATGTTGTAAACTTCTTCTTGTCCCATTACTACCCTGCTTGCCTTGCACCATCATCCCTTTTGTCATTTAATCACTCCTGCCCTCCACCCTGTTACAGTCCTTCCCTTTTGTTCTTTCCTCCGCTCTTCTTCCTCCCTCCCCCACCCTTTCCTGGCTCTGTACTTGCTCAAAAACTGTTTAAACATAGAAAATAGGAACAAGAGTAGGCCATTCGGGCCTGCTCTGCCATTCAAAATTATCGTGGCTGATTGTCTAACTCAGTACCCTGTTCCCGCTTTTTCCCCATATCCCTTGATTCCTTTAGCATTAAGAAATATATCTATCTCCTTCTTGAATACGGAATTTCACAGGTTCACCACCCTCTGAGTGAAGAAATTTCTCCTCATCTCGGTTCTAAATGGCATACCCCGTATCCTGAGACTGTGACCCCTGGTTCTGGATTCCCCATCCATCGGGAACATCCTCTCTGCATCTAGTCTGTCTAGTCCTGTTAGAATTTTATATGTTTTGATGAGATCACCTCTCATTCTTCTAAACTCTAGTGAATATAGGCCTAGTCGACCTAATCTCTCCCCATATGTCAGTCCTGCCATCCCAGGAATCAGTCTGGTAAACCTTCGTTGCACTCCCTCCATGGCCAGGACATCCTTCCTCAGATCAGGAGATCGAAACTGCACATAATACTCCAGATGTGATCTCACTAAGGCCCTGTATAACTGCAGTAAGACATCCCTGCTCCTGTACTCAAATCCTCTTGCAATGAAGGCCAACATACCATTCGCCTTCCTAACTGCGTGTTGCACCTGAATGCTCGCTTTCAGCGACTGGTGTACAAGGACACCCAGGTCTCGTTGCACCTCCCCTTTTCCCAATCTATCACCATTCAGATAATAATCTGCCTTTCTGTTTTTACAACCAAAGTGGATAATCTTCAACTTCTTCCAGTTCTGATGAAAGTTTATCGACCTGAAATGTTTCTTTCTCCGCCCATGTCACACACCAAGAAAATCCCAAAAGCTGTGTTCCCAGCTGTGACTAGGAACCGGCTTTAAGTTGCTTAAGTGTTCATTGCATTGTTACTATGATACAGTTGGTAATTATAGTAATCCGCAGAGTGTGCTCTAAATAATTGAAGCTTCGTCAACTCTGGGGAAGTTCTTCTGTAAAATTTCAGGACGGAGGGGAATCGATGAAGATCTACAGCCAGCCAACCCCGGTCCCCAGTACACCCACAGCCAGCAACACCCCTCCTCAGTACACCCACACCCAGCAGCTCCCCTCCCCAGTACACCCACACCCAGCCAACCCCGGTCCCCAGTACACCCACAGCCAGCAACACCCCTCCTCAGTACACCCATACCCAGCCAACCCCCCTCCCCATTACACCCACACCCAGCCAACTCCCCTCCTCAGTACACCCACACCCGGCAACCCCCCTCCTCAGTACACCCACACCCAGCCAACCCCCCTCCTCAGTACACCCACACCCGGCAACTCCCCTCCTCAGTACACCCACACCAAGCCAACCCCCCTCCTCAGTACACCCACACCCGGCAACTCCCCTCCTCAGTACACCCACACCCGGAAACTCCCCTCCTCAGTACACCCACACCAAGCCAACCCCCCTCCTCAGTACACCCACACCCGGCAACTCCCCTCCTCAGTACACCCACACCAAGCCAACCCCCCTCCTCAGTACACCCACACCCGGCAACTCCCCTCCTCAGTACACCCACACCCGGCAACTCCCCTCCTCAGTACACCCACACCCGGAAACTCCCCTCCTCAGTACACCCACACCTGGCAACTCCCCTCCTCAGTACACCCACACCCGGCAACCCCCCTCCTCAGTACACCCACACCCAGCCAACCCCCCTCCTCAGTACACCCACACCCGGCAACTCCCCTCCTCAGTACACCCACACCAAGCCAACCCCCCTCCTCAGTACACCCACACCCGGCAACCCCCCTCCTCAGTACACCCACACCCGGCAACTCCCCTCCTCAGTACACCCACACCTGGCAACTCCCCTCCTCAGTACACCCACACCTGGCAACTCCCCTCCTCAGTACACCCACACCTGGCAACTCCCCTCCTCAGTACACCCACACCTGGCAACCCCCCTCCTCAGTACACCCACACCCGGCAACTCCCCTCCTCAGTACACCCACACCTGGCAACTCCCCTCCTCAGTACACCCACACCTGGCAACTCCCCTCCTCAGTACACCCACACCTGGCAACTCCCCTCCTCAGTACACCCACACCTGGCAACTCCCCTCCTCAGTACACCCACACCTGGCAACCCCCCTCCTCAGTACACCCACACCAAGCCAACCCCCCTCCTCAGTACACCCACACCCGGCAACCCCCCTCCTCAGTACACCCACACCCGGCAACTCCCCTCCTCAGTACACCCACACCTGGCAACTCCCCTCCTCAGTACACCCACACCTGGCAACTCCCCTCCTCAGTACACCCACACCTGGCAACTCCCCTCCTCAGTACACCCACACCTGGCAACCCCCCTCCTCAGTACACCCACACCCAGCCAACCCCCCCCCTCCTCAGTACACCCACACCCAGCCAACCCCCCCTCCTCAGTACACCCACACCCAGCCAACCCCCCCCTCCTCAGTACACCCACACCCAGCCAACCCCCCCCTCCTCAGTACACCCACACCCAGCCAACACCCCCCCTCCTCAGTACTCCCACACCCGGCAACTCCCCTCCTCAGTACACCCACACCCGGCAACTCCCCTCCTCAGTACACCCACACCCGGCAACTCCCCTCCTCAGTACACCCACACCCAGCAACTCCCCTCCTCAGTACACCCACACCCGACAACTCCCCTCCTCAGTACACCCACACCCGACAACTCCCCTCCTCAGTACACCCACACCCGGCAACTCCCCTCCTCAGTACACCCACACCCAGCCAACCCCCCTCCTCAGTACACCCACACCCGGAAACCCCCCTCCTCAGTACACCCACACCCAGTAACTTCGAGTTGTACAAAACACCAGGATTGTCCCCCATGATGGCACACCAAAAGACCCTACTCCCTGTTACAGATTTCAACACCCTCCCCAGTTCTGCCACACCCTGCATGCTGACAGACCTAGTGATCCCACACCTCAGTTCTGTTATATCGTGGCATATTTCCTCCCCATCCTTTATTGTTGCCAAACCCTAGCACTCTCCTCACCCACTTCTGCCAGACACCAATAAGCAAAATCCCAAAACCCACCACCCAGTGCTACCTAACCCCAGATCTGCCTACACATTGCTGCTCTACACCAGAGCTACTCCCCAGTGTTACAAAAATCCAGCACCACTCCTCATAACTGCTGCTAAACACTACAGTTACCCCCCTTCCTACTACAATTAAACACCACGGTGGGGTGGGGGGTGATTTTCAACTGTGGTGCAAATCGGGTGGGCGGAGCGTCCGCTATGCCAACCCGATGGCACCAGCGGAAGGCCAAACCCATTTTCATGGTCAGGCCTCATCTGCATAATATCGGTGAGCTTCCATTGCTGGTTGAGCATTGGCAGACAGCTTGCCGATTGGGGTTGCGTGGAATCCGGTGGCTCTTCCGCAGAGCCGAGTCCGAAGTGTGCACTTAAATGGTGGTGTGGTGGGGTGGGGTGGGGTGGGGGGTGGGGGGGGGAGCAATCCTGTAGAGAGGCACGGAATGTCCGGCAGCGGGCCGAAATATTTTTTTAAGGCCAGGAGGAGCACGCATAGCCTCATAAAAATTAGTTAGAAAACTTAAGTTGCAATGTTTCCAGAGCGGCCTTCAGGCTGGTTCGACCACTCTGTGTCCGGTACCAATGGGCAGAGCATGCAGACACATGCTCCACCGATTGGTACCTGCAATTTGAGGGCAGGAGCGCTGGCCGCCATTTCGAGGCCTGTTCAAAGATTGAGTTGGATGGGCCTCAGGCATCCAGTGAGTGGTAGATTTTTATTTAAATCTCGTCTGCCTACTGCCCCATTTTTCAATGTGAATGGGGTGGTAGGCAGACTAAAATCACCCCCCACATACCTACTTTCAATCTCCTATATGTTGCCTATCATCTTCCTGAGTATCCAAGGCATGAAAAAAGGTAATAGATAAAAATGAAACACGCAGATAAGGGAATATATAAAAATGATTATGGCCACTCATTTATGGTTTTTATGAAAAATAGTCAGTAATAGAATTTGATCCTCAATGCATTGGTAAAAATCTCTGAATACCATATTGTACGAATTGAATATGTCAGATTCAGTTACGGTAAATCTATGGACCTGATAATACCTTGTGCATGACATGGCATAACACCCCAGTTGTTGTAGAACAACAACTTGCATTTATATAGCGCCTTTAAAGTAGTAAAACGTCCCAAGGTGCTTCACAGGAGCGTAATCAGACAAAAATTGACACCAAGCCAAGGAAGGAGACATTAGGACAGGTAATCAAAAGATTGGTCAAAGAGATAGGTTTAAAAGAGCATCTTAAAGGAGGAGAGAGAGGCGGAGAGGTTTAAGGATGCATTTCCAGAGCTTAGGGCCTAGACGGCTGCCAATGGCGGGGTGAAGGAAGTAAGGGATGCACAAGAGGCCAGAGTTGGAGGAACGCAGATTTCTCAGAGAGTTGTAGGGCTAGAGGAGGTTACAAAGGTAGGGAGGGTCAAGGCCATGGAACGATTTGAACACACGAATGAGAATTTTAAAATCGAGGCGTTGGTGGACGGGAAGCCTATGTAGGTTAGCGAGCGCAGGGGTGATGGGTGAACAGGATTTGTGCGAGTTACAATATGGGCAGCAGAGGTTTGGATGAGCTCAAGTTTACGGAGGGTGGAAGATGGGAGGCCAGCCAGGAGAACATTGGAATAATCAAGTCTGGAGGTATCAAAAGCATCTGAGGCAGGGGCAGAGATGGGCGATATTATGCAGGTGGAAGTAGGCGGTCTTCATGATGGAGAGGATATGAGGTTGGAAGCTCAGCTCAGGGTCAAATACAATGCAGATGTTGTGAACAGTCTGTATCAGCCTGAGACAGTGGCCATTGGTGGCGGGGGGGGGGGGGTGGGGTGGAATCGGTACCTAGGGTTTTTACGGGGGTCAAAAACAATGGTTCCGGTCTTCCCAATGTTTAATTCGAGGAAATTTCAGCTCATCCAGTACTGGATGTCGGACAAGCAGTCTGACAACACAGAGGTAGTGGAGGGGTCGAGAGAGGTGGTGGTGAGGCAGAGCTGGGTGTCATCAGCGTACATGTGCAACCTGATGTTATGTCTTCGGATGATGTCGCCGAGGGGCAGCATGTAGATGAGAAATAGGAGGGGGCCTAGGATAGATCCTTGGGGGGGCTCCAGAGGTATCAGTGCGGCAATGGGAAGAGAAGCCATTGCAGGTGAATCTCTGGCTACGACTGGATGGATAAGAATGCAACCAGGTGAGCGCAGTCCCACTCAGCTGGACAATGGAGGTGTTGGAGGAGGATGGTGTGGTCAACCATGTTAAAGGCTGCAGAGAGGTCGAGAAAGATGAGGAGGGATTGCACACCCATGGACACAGTTACATAGGATGTCATTTGTAACTTTGATTAGGGTCGTTTCAGAGCTGTGGCAGGTGCGTAAATTGATTGGAAAGATTGAAACATGGAGTTGCGGAGAAGATGGGCACGTACTTGGGAGGCAACAACACGTTCAAGGACTTTGGAGAGGAGAGGGAGGTTGGAGATGGGGTGGTAGTTTGCAATGACAGAGGGGTGAAGGGTGAGTTTTTTGAGAAGGGGGATGATGACGGCAGATTTGAAAGGGAGGGGGACAGTACCTGAGGATAGGGACCCATTTACAATATTAGCCAGCACGGGGGCCAGGGAGGGAAGTTGGGTGATCAGCAGTGTAGTGGGAACAGGGTGAAGAGAGCAAGAGGTGGGTCTCATGGACAAGATGAGCTCGGAGAGGGTGTGAGGGGAGATAGGAGAGAAACTAGAGAAAGATGCAAGTTAAGGGCTAGGGCAGGGGGGAACGTTGACTTGGTGTGCAAAGGGAAGGGAGGGATGTGGCAGAGGCAGCTGAATGGATGGTCTCAATCCGACTAACAAAGAGGTCCATGAGCTCTTTGCTCTCATTGTTGGAGGGGAGGATGGAAGGGGCAGGGGAGAGGGGTTTAAGGAGACAGTTGGTGGTGGAAAAATGAAGTTGGAGGTTCTCTTTGCCTTCCAGGATGATCCTGGAGTAGTGAGCTGTTCTGGCAGAGGAGAGAAGGGCCCGATAGGCGCTTCAAGTGGCCCAGCCAGATCATATAAAACAGCACATCCTTAAAAATGGTAACAAAGAACACATTTCCTGTCCTGCTGGTGTCATACTCTGTCACACATTTTTATCTGTTTAAATTTAGAAGAACTAAACCAATGAAATCACTTTTGAAACCCTTTCCTCCACCATTTTTCTTTCTCACAAACTCAAATATCCATGTCTGTAAAGTTTCTCACAAAATATAAGCCTAAAAAGTTACATATTTCACACTGATGCACCTAACCTAACTATCCAATTGTTTTTTGTTCCTATGACTATCTTAATTAATGTTTTTCTTCATAGGCCCCAGTCTCTATCTCACTATCCTTTTACAACCTCTCCCAGTCTCCATCTCATTATCCTTTCACAACCTCTCCCAGTCTCCATCTCACTATCCTTTCACAACCTCTCCCAGTCTCCATCTCATTATCCTTTCACAACCTCTCCAAGTCTCCATCTCACTATCCTTTTACAACCTCTCCCAGTCTCCATCTCATTATCCTTTCACAACCTCTCCCAGTCTCCATCTCATTATCCTTTCACAACCTCTCCCAGTCTCCATCTCACTATCCTTTCACAACCTCTCCCAGTCTCCATCTCACTATCCTTTTCTAACCTCTCCCAGTCTCCATCTCACTATCCTTTTACAACCTCTCCCAGTCTCCATCTCACTATCCTTTCACAACCTCTCCAAGTCTCCATCTCACTATCCTTTTACAACCTCTCCCAGTCTCCATCTCACTATCCTTTCACAACCTCTCCCAGTCTCCATCTCATTATCCTTTCACAACCTCTCCCAGTCTCCATCTCACTATCCTTTCACAACCTCTCCCAGTCTCCATCTCACTATCCTTTTACAACCTCTCCCAGTCTCCATCTCACTATCCTTTTACAACCTCTCCCAGTCTCCATCTCACTATCCTTTCACAACCTCTCCCAGTCTCCATCTCACTATCCTTTTACAACCTCTCCCAGTCTCCATCTCACTATCCTTTTACAACCTCTCCCAGTCTCCATCTCACTATACATTTACAACCTCTCCCAGTCTCCATCTCACTATCCTTTCACAACCTCTCCCAGTCTCCATCTCACTATACATTTACAACCTCTCCCAGTCTCCATCTCACTATCCTTTTACAACCTCTCCCAGTCTCCATCTCACTATCCTTTCACAACCTCTCCCAGTCTCCATCTCACTATCCTTTTACAACCTCTCCCAGTCTCCATCTCACTATCCTTTCACAACCTCTCCAAGTCTCCATCTCACTATCCTTTCACAACCTCTCCCAGTCTCCATCTCACTATCCTTTTACAACCTCTCCCAGTCTCCATCTCACTATCCTTTTACAACCTCTCCCAGTCTCCATCTCACTATCCTTTTACAACCTCTCCCAGTCTCCATCTCACTATACATTTACAACCTCTCCAAGTCTCTCAGCCGCGACTGAACCTCCCAGTATGTTTATCACTGCATTTCATTTCCTCATTCCCCTTTCAGGATCCTTTTGCAGTCATCTGACTCTGCACCTCTATCACTGACCCACCACCTACCTGTCCAGCTGATAATCCTCCTCCCTCACCAGTTGCCTATCCCACAGCCCCTTCCCAGCCAATATCTGTGCGCTCTCCGCCACCTGCCAACTGAAAACACCAATATCCTGTAGCCTGCTCACACAATTCAAACACAACCATGCCCTCCTTCATACTCGGCACCTTCCCTGATTGTTCAACCACTGTACCATTGAGCAGTCCCATAATTAGGTCTATTCCCCACATCACCACCTAGTGGAGAGAATTGAACACCATAATCTTCAGCTACACCATACTCATGCATAACCGTAATAAAACATCCATAATTGTCAACATTAGGAGTCACATTTATATCAAAAACACAAACCGATTCTGCAGCCAAGCTATACAACCTTGCTTATTCCAAAAGACAGATTCATAAAAGTAAGTCACTCTTGCATATGGCCAATTATCCCTCTTTTCAACTGAATCTCCCTGTTTGTTCTTTGTAGCATATCCTCAGATCTACTGAGAGCAAGGGACATCTGCAAGTCATATATTGAAAATGGTATTGATGCATACGTTTCCTGTCTGTTACATCACACTTCATGTGTAATACTTAATTCTCGGCAAATTTATTTTAAGCAGTTGATTGGCTTATTCTTGCAGTTGATTGGCTTATTCCTTCCAACAATATTTAAAAAAAGAAAGAGTCGGTCATTTGGAATGTGCAGAGAAACTCCCTTACTAACAGAAAATAGTATGTTAAAACAAGAGTCACAAAGCTCAGCTCCAAAAATAATCTGAGCAACCACATTTAAGGGACAAAACTGGTCCTTACCAGCGAATACTTATAAAACGGTAATTGTTGTGAGCAACTAAAGATATACAGTTCTTTTTCACGCTTGCACCTAATTGGCTTGAATTTCATAAGATAACATCACCCAATCAGGAAATAGCAATCAGAAATGAAAACCACCAATCACTATGTACAAAAACTACAAATCAAAAATGGGCAGACTCAGAAACAGCTAGTAACACGAGAAAGGGGAAACTAACCCGATCAAAATGTAGTGTTCGCGTGCTTGAATTCCCACTCTGAGATCCCAGCTGACGAGACTCTGCAGTGAGAGCACAATTTAAGGTAAAGAGCTGCTGACCCTTATTACATGCAGATATTTGTTTACATAATTAACAGTGGTATATAAGGGGAACACGTTTATTTCTCGACCTGAAGTGGTTATGGAAAATACTGTTTGTTTATTTTCCAGGAACCAATCAAAAATATCTTCACTATTCCTGGGGATCTCTTGCAAACAACCTCTCAGTGAAAATGTGCGGCACTCCCCCATTTCCACAGGCCAACACCCCCCCCCCCCCCCCCGCCTAGCAACAGCATGACTCCTGGCTCACCTGAAGCAATGCCATGGGAGATCTGCTGGGTTATAAAAGGAAACACCAGATTTACACAGGCCATGATGGTGAGACCACATATAAAATGCTAGTGTTGGACTCATGGGGGTTAAATTAGTGAACCCCCGAATCTGGGCGCGGGCATCGCGCTGCACGATTAGCCTGCACCCGATGGTATCGACACAGCCAGCACGTTAGATTGGTGCTGCAACTTCAGTTACCTGATTGATGCGCAGTGTGGAGCCCTAGCTGCATACGTCTCTCCATTCTCTCCACTTCTCACCAGCACGGGGGGGCCCAAATCTCGGGTGAGTTGATCGCACCTCTTCAAGGCAGGCTGCACCTCTTAAACGCAGCCTGCACATCTTATTTGCAAAAAATAAGAAACAGGTCCACTCGGAATATGAAGGGAGATCAGACATTGCTCACGTAAAACACAGATGCAGGTCCCATCCCTATGTTTATAAACTGTTGAGTTATGTTAAAACATTGAATAAAGGTTGCGGACTATTAAATCCCACATCCTCCAATCTGCACGCCAAACCTGAGTTTGTATCGGGCCTGCGAGAGAGCCTGCACTAAGCTTCTCTGATGATGCACTAGATGCCTTGGTGCAAGAGGTGGACAGCAGGAGAGGACTCCTATATCCACAGGAGGCAAAAGGCCCTCCAGACATAAGCTCCCAAGGCAGTGGGAGGCAGTAGAGGACGAAGTCAATGCTAGACGCATAGCACCATGAACATGGATGCAGTGCAGGAAGAAGTTCAATGTTTTGACACGAGTGGTCAAGGTGAATGAGGTCAACTGTCAAGTGGCATCTCCTACCGACTGCACCACTAGCCGTATCCACTGCACCACGCGCTACACCCCCATCACCCACATACCAACAAACTCTTTCAATCAGTATTCAACTCTTCCAATCAGATGCTTCCTCTCACCCTCACACATTACCACTGTTGCAAGCCACACACCCACAACTCACAGGTCACACACACTGGCAGCTATTCAACCATGACAGGCACATCACCCAAACATCCTGCAGGACACTCACTGACACACATCCCGCTTTCTTGCAGGAGAAGGTGGTGCTTAACAGAAGGCCACAAGTGGCAGTGGCATTTAGCCACTCGAGCCTGTTCCACCATTGAATGAGATCATGGCTGATCTGTGACCTAACTCCATATAACTGCCTTCGCCCCATATCCCTGAACATTTACCTGAGGAAGGAGGAAGCCTCCGAAAGCTTGTAGATTTCAAATAAAAATTGTTGGACTATAACTTGGTGTTGTAAAATTGTTTACAATTGTCAACCCCAGTCCATCACCGGCATCTCCACATCATTTAAGATGGAGAGTGAAGTAGTTGAATCCGAAACTAGGGTCTTGAATCTAAATAAAGGAAATTACGAAAGTATGAGGTGCGAGTTGGCTAGGATAGATTGGGAAACTTTACTAAAAGGGATGACGGTGGATAGGCAATGGCTAATATTTAAAATACGTGCGCAGGAATTACAACAATTATTCATTCCTGTCTGGCTCAAAAATAAAACAGGAAAGGTGGCTCAACCGTGCTTACAAAAGAAATTAGGGATAGTATTAGATCCAAAGAGGAGACATAAAAAATTGCCAGAAAAAGTGGCAAGCCTGAGGATTGGGAACAGTTCAGAATTCAGCAAAAGAGGACAAAGAGATTGATTAAGAGGGGAAAAATAGAGTATGAGAGTAAACTAGCAGGGAACATAAAAACTGACTGTAAAAGCTTCTCTAATATGTCAAGAGAAAAAGATTGGTGAAGACAAATGTAGGTCCCTTACAGTCAGAAATGGGAGAAATTATAATAGGGAACAAAGAAATGGCAGAACAATTAAACACATATTTTGGTTCTGTCTTCACAAAGGAGGACACAAATAACCTCCCAGAAATATTAGGGAACCAAGGGTCTAGTGAGAGGAAGGAACTGAAGGAAACCAGTATTAGTAGAAAAATAGTGCTAGGGAAATTAATGGGGCTAAAGGCTGACAAATCCCCAGGGCCTGATAATCTACATCCCAGAGTACTAAAGGAAGTGGCCCTGGAAATAGTGGATGCATTGGTGATCATCTTCCAAAATTCTATACACTCTGGAACAGTTCCTACAGATTGGAGGGCGGCAAATGTAACCCCACTATTAAAAAAAGGAGGGAGAGAAAAAACAGGGAATTACAGACCAGTCAGCCTAACATCAGTAGTGGGGAAAACGCTAGAGTCTATGATAAAAGATGTGATAACAGAACACTTGGAAGGCATTAACAGGATTGGACAAAGTCATCATGGGCTTATGAAAGGGAAATCATGCTTAACAAATCTACTGGAGTTTTTGAGGATGTAACTAGTAGAATAGATAGGGGAGAACCAGTGGATGTGGTGTATTTGGATTTTCAGAAGGCTTTTGATAAGGTCCCACACAAGAGGTTAGTGTGCAAAATTAAAACACATGGAATTGGGGGGAATGTACTGGCATGGATTGGGAATTGGTTGACAGACAAGAAACAGAGAGTAGGAATAAACGGGTCTTTTTCCGGGTGGCAGGCAGTGACTAGTGGGGTACCGCAGGGATCAGTGCTTGGGCCCCAGTTATTCACAATATATATCAATGATTTGGATGAGGGAACTAAATGTAACATTTCCAAGTTTGCAGACGACACAAAGCTAGGGTGGAATGTGAGCTGTGAGGAGGATGCAAAGAGGCTCCAATGTGATTTAGACAAGTTGGGTGAGTGGGCAAGAACGTGGCAGATGCAGTATAACATGGATAAATGTGTGGTTATCCACTTTGGTTGTAAAAACAGAAAGGCAGATTATTATCTGAATGGTGATAGATTGGGAAAAGGGGAGGTGCAACGAGACCTGGGTGTCCTTGTACACCAGTCGCTGAAAGCGAGCATTCAGGTGCAGCAAGCAGTTAGGAAGGTGAATGGTATGTTGGCCTTCATTGCAAGAGGACTTGAATACAGGAGCAGGGATGTCTTACTGCAGTTGTACGGGGCCTTGGTGAGACCACATCTGGAGTATTGTGTGCAGTTTTGGTCTCCTTATCTGAGGAAGGATGTCCTCGCCATGGAGGGAGTGCAACGAAGGTTTACCAGACTGATTCCTGGGATGGCAAGACTGACGTATGAGGAGAGATTGGGTTGACTAGGCCTATATTCACTAGAGTTTACAAGAATGAGAGGTGATCTCATCAAAACATATAAAATTCTAAGAGGACTAGACAGACTAGATGCAGGGGGGATGTTCCCGAAGGCTGGGGACTCCAGAACCAGGGGTCACAGTCTCAGGATACGGGGAATGCCATTTAGAACTGAGATGAGGAGAAATTTCTTCACTCAGAGGGTGGTGAACCTGTGGAATTCCATATTCAAGAAGGAGATAGATATATTTCTTAATGCTAAAGGGATCAAGGGATATGGAGAAAAAGCGGGAACAGAGTACTGAGTTAGACGATCAGCCATGATCATTTTGAATGGCGGAGCAAGCCCGAAGGGCCGAATGGCCTTCTCTTGCTCCTATTTTCTATGTTTTCGATGTTTCTATTTGCGGAAGAGCGTTCCAAACTTCTCTCACCCTTTGCGTGTAAAAGCATTTCCTAACTTCACTCCTTAAAGTCCTAAATGTTAGGCTATGTCCCCTAGTCTTAGTATTCAAGTTAAGGAGATCACCAAAAACAGGTACAAATGCATCAGCAGTCAGAAGCAATAATCCAGCAACTAACCTGTAAATCCTGCATGGTCCCTTTAAATAGCACTCGTGGGGGGCCCTCCAGGCCGTCTAGGACATGTTTAGCTGGTCGTGGTTAAGACAGTGCGTTGGCTGCAGTGTTAAGTACCAAAATGGTGTCTACACACTGATCTAATGCATATTCTCCTTACTTTACACGCTGCCGGCTTTCGTTATCTGCGCCTGCGCAAACTCCTTTACCAAGATGGCGTACAGTGCATGTCATGCACGCGCATCCCGGACACCATTTTGGACCTTCGGGAGGTGGCATAGTGCCAAAACAATGGGCACTACACAGCCGAATTTCTAGCCCATGAGCTTTATTGCCTCGTGCTAATAGCATGTATGTTGTTTCAACTGTGTGTATGTATCTATATATATTAAAATAAAATTCTAATACGGTACATGCTTCCTGCCCAAATACCTTACTTCTTCTTGTCACATTTTGATTCACACTTGTGATGTCAACAATTAATATTTGAAAATCATATGGGATGGATTTTCATCTTCACCGCCTGGGTGATAATCTAGCAGGGCAGGTCGTCTGACTTAATGGAATCTGCCTCTTTTTGTGCAGGTTCTATAACGGGCGGTTGATTACCACCCGGGCAGTGAAAGCGAACATCTACCCCTATGTAACCATTTATAATGCTTCACACACTGTCAAAAGATTTCCTTCACCATCGCAGTTTGTTGATGAATCAATCAAATCACTCAAAACGTTTTTGAAAAAATTTCATCCACCATTTCTTCAATAACTGAAATTTCTAATATCCAAAATGAGATTTTAAACAAAATAAAAAATAAAAATATTTCTCAATAACAAGATTAAATTTACTCATTATGATGGCTATTGTGTTTTTTGATGCCTTCATTAACATTTTTACATAGAATGTACAGCACAGAAACAGGCCATTCAACCCAACTCATCGGTGCTGGTGTTTATGCTCCACATAAGCCTATTTCAAGACCTCAGCATATCTCGAAAGCCAAGGCTTCGACTGAATATTTTTATCTCACGACAGCTACAGAGAGCTTTCAACTGCAACTGTGCATTTGAAGTATATAGTTTGCTGGATTTCCTAGGATTCAATCTTGCATTCTGAGCATGTGCAATTTGCAGAATATCCCTGAATGCAATCTATGTATCAACAAGAGTTGAAGGTAGAAGGGTGAATTATCTTATCCTGTGAGGTTTTGAGAGGTTTTTTTTATTTTCTCCAAAAGACTTTGAAAGAAACTGGTGATTGAATTGTCAAAGCTTTACTTCAGGCAAGTGATGACAAAATGCTGTTTTCTGTTATGAATTGCTCAGACAGACAACATTTGAGAGGCAACATCTGTAATCATGGTTTCTTTGTTAGAAAAGAAAGATAGCTTACAGAGAATGGATTGCTGTTTATCACTGCTGAAAATTGAGTTTAAATATATATCCTAGGATCAATTTTTGAGGCTTAAGGATTTTTTTATATCTAAACATACAATCTGTATAAACAATGAGCTTTTGAGCATTTTTAAGGTTATTTTTGTTTGTTTATGGAAATTTATGTTTGTTAAAGATTGTTTGTCGGCAAGTTCACTCATAGTGCGTTAAAGGGTAAATTATGTATTTCTGCTTTCCTGGTACACCCTGGGAGAGCATTTCAGGAAATTGTGTATCTTCCAGCCTATGATTTCTATCCATAATTTTAAGAAGCAGATAATTCATACTTAAATGCCTTAAGGCAGGAACATAAAGACAGGAAATGGCTGATAGTGGAGAAAGTGACAGGGGCGGGGGGGGGGGGTACCTAAGGACATAACAGGGGCTGTGGATAGGTTGGGGAGGGAAGATGATGGTTGGAAACATGGTGAGGAGTTGGGGCCTGATGGTTTGAAAGGGGTCATTGGCAGTTTGGGTTATATCATCTTGAGCCCCCCCACCATTCATACAAGGCAGCTAGAACTTGCTTCCCTGTCAAATCTTCCAGATTCCAGCAATCCCGAATACTGCCTTGCCTGCAATGCTCTAAAACCTTCTCCTCAAGCTTCCTCCTTTCACATCCAGATCCGGGGTCATCGCAGTACTCACAAAGTCTTAGACTGCATTCCCAGTGCTCCCTAATCTCGGAACCGCCCTCAGTGCTCCCGGACCCTGAGACTTCACTGCCTAATTCTCCCAGATCCACTGATCCCTCTCCCACTGATCCCAGAACCCAGGATGTACCCCAGTCTTCTCAGAACCATCCTCTCCAGTATTCTCGGAACACCCCCCCCCCCCCCAATGCTTCCCGAACCTCTCATGGCACTGCTCCCATTGCTGCTGCTGCTGCTCCTGGCTCTACGGGAAATGTGGGGACCCACCTCCATCCCATTCCCCAGTCTCCCTTTCCGCCCTCCCCACTTGAGCACCAAACTCCCTGACCCCCCTCAGTCTCCAGTCTCTCTCCCGAACCCCATTCTCCCTCTCTCCATTCTCCTCTCCCCCAACTCCCAGTCCATTTTCACTCTCCCCCGCCCGGAGCCCTAATCACACGACCCCCCCCCTCCCCTAGTCCCCAGTCATAACAACATCAACAACTTGCATTTATATAGCACTTTTAACATAGGAAGACGTCCCAAGGTGCTTCATTGGAGCGTAATAAGACAAAAATTGGCACTGAGTCAAAGGAGGAGATATTAGGACAGGTGACTGAAAGTTTGGTCAAACAGATAAGTTTTAAGGAGGAGAGAGAGGTGGAGAGACGGAGAAGTTTAAGGTTGGAATTCCAGAGCTAAGTACCTATCAGCTGAAGGCACGGCCACCAATGGTGGGGTAATGGAATGATGGGGGATGCATGAGTTCAAATTTGAGGAATGCAGAGTTCTTGGAGGGTTGTAGACCTGGAGGAGGTTACAGACATAGGGAGGGGCGAGGTCATAGAGGGATTTGAACATGAGGATGAGAATTTTAAAATTGAGGTGTTGGTGGACCGAGAGACAATACAGGTCAGTGAGCACAGGGCTGATGGCTGAACTGGACTTGGTGCGGGTTAGAATACAAGCAGCAGAGTTTTGGATGCGGTCAAGTTTATGGAGGGTGGAAGAAGGGAGGCCGGCCAGGAGAGCATTGGAATAATCAAGTCTGACCGTAACAAAAGCATGGATGAGGGCTTTTAGCAGCAGATAAGGTGAGGCAGGGGTGCAGATGGGCAATGCTACCGAATTGGAAATAGGCGGTCTTGGTGATGGAGCGGATATGGTGTCGGAAGTTCAACTCAATGTCAAATAGGACATTGAGGTTGTGAACAGTCTGGTTCAGCCTGAGACAGTGGCCAGGGAGGGGGATGAAATCGGTAGCAAGGGAACGGCGTTTGTGGCGGGGGCCGAAGACAATGGCGTCAGTCTTCCCAGTGTTTAGTTGGAAGAAATTGCAGTTCATCCAGGACTGGATGTCGGACAAGCAGTGTGCTAACACAGAGGCAGTGGAGGTGTTGATTGGTGATGCGGTAGAGCTGGATGTCATCAGCGTATACGTAGAACCTGACATCATGTCTTCAGATGATGACGCTGAGGGGCAGCATGTAGATAGAAATAACAGGGGGCCATGGATAGATGCTTAAGGGACACGAGAGGCAATGGTGCGGGAGCAGGAAGAGAAACCATAGCAGGAGATTCTCTGCCAAGACTGAATAGTGGAATCAGACAAGGCATTGGTGGAGGATGGTGTGGTCAACCATGTCAAAGGCTGCAGAGAGGCCGAGAAGGATGAGGAGGGATAGTGCACCTCAGTTACAGTCATAGAGGATGTCATTTGTGACTTTGATTAGGCCTGTTTCATTGCTGTGGCAGGGGAGGAAACCTGATTGGAGAGTTTCAAACATGGCGTTGCGGGAAAGATGGGCATGGATTTGGGAGACGACAACATGTTCAAAACCTTTGGAGATTGGGCGGAGTTTGCAAGGACAGAGGGGTGAAGGGTGGGATTTTTGAGGAAGGAGTTGATGATGGCAAATTTGAAAGGGAGGGTGGCAGTACCTGAGGAGGGGGAACCTTTACAATATCAGCCAGCATGGGGGCCAGGAAGGGTGGTCAGCAGTTTAGTGGGAATAGGGTCAAGAGAGCAGGAGGTAGGTCTCATGGACAACATGAGCTTAGAAAGGGCATGAGAAGAGATAGGAGAGAAACTAGAGAAAGATATGAGTTCAGAACTAGGGCAGGGGGAACCTTGGCTTGGTGGGCAAGAGGAAGGGAGGGATGTGGCAGGGGCAGCTGAATGGATGGTCTCAATCTTGGTAACAAAGAAGTCCATGAGCTCCTCGCAGTTTATGGAGGTGAGGATGGAAGGGGCAGGGGAGAGGTGTTAAGTGGTAGTGGAGTAAAGAAGCTGGGGGTTATCTTTGCATTCCAGGATGATCCTGGAGTAGTGAGAGTAGGGCCCGATTGTGCTTGATGTGGTCCAGCCAGATCTGGCAAGGAGTGGCTAAACCAGTTGTGCTCCATAAACTTTTCAAGTCTGCGCCCCTTGGACTTAAAGGAGCAAAGATGGAGACCGCACTGTGGGGAACGACCAGGGTGGGAGCCAGGGGAAACAGCCTCTCAGCATTTACCCTGTCAAGCCCTCTAAGAATTTTATGAGGGTTTCAATGAAATCGCCTCTCATTCTTCTAAACGCCAGAGAGTATAGGCCCATTCTACTCAATCTCTTCTCATAGAACAACCCTCTCATCCCAGGAATCAATCTAGTGAACCTTCATTGCATCCCTTCTAAGGCAAGTATATCCTTCCTCAGGTAAGGAGACCAAAACTGTACACAGTACTCCAGGTGTGGTCTCACCAGAGCCCTATATAATTGCAGCAAGACCTCCTTACTCTTATACTCCAACTCCCTTGCAATAAAGGTTGACATACCATTTGCCTTCCTAATTGTTTGCTGTACCCGCATGTTAACTTTCTGTGATTCGCATATAAGGACACCCAAATCCCTCTGACTACCTACATTTCTTAGTCTCTCACCTTTTAAAAAATATTCTGCTGTTCTATTCTTCCTACCAAAGTGGATGAGAGTGGTGAGGGATACAAGGAAGTGATCAAAGATGGCCTTGTCTGTGATTGAGACGATGAGAATATGAGAGGACATGTGAGATGGCAAGGTTGAGGGGGATAGCCAAAGAAAATATTAAAATAACCAAAGAGGCAGGGGCAAGCCAGGATGGCCTATGGAGTTATGAAGCACCAGGAAGTCTCAGGGAGCCCAGCAGAAGCAACTGAAGGAAAAGAGGCCTGAGGCAGACAGCAAAATAAGTATGTTGTAATAGTTAAATTTGTGAAAATTACTTTTCATAACATTTAAAAGTTAAATTATTAAAACTGGTCTGTAGTCCCACCTAGAGGAATCGATGTGAGAGACTCAGCTTTGAGGCACAGCAGTAGTTTTGAGAGGACTTAAAGCTAAGTATAATGGTGCATTATTTTGTCAGTTAAAGTAATACCCAGGTATGATACAATGGAAATAGAGTCGTAACACAGGAAGTAAAGTTAATGTGTACAGGAAATGCACGCTAAGCATTTAAGATAGATAGGAGGGAGATAATTGATAAACTAGACAAACTTAGAGAAGATAAAACCTCTGGTCCGGATGGATTGCATTCGCGCATATTAAAAGAAGCTAAGGAAGAGACAGTAGAGGCACGAGTATGTATGTATATATATATATATATATATATCTTTATATATACATACTAGTGCCTCTACTGTCTCTTCCTTAGCTTCTTTATATATAAATTCAGTAGAAAAGGGAATAGTGCCAGAGGACTGGCGGACAGCTAATGTTATTCCTATATTTAAAAGGAAGATAGAACAAATCCAGGGAATTATAGGCCAGTTAGCTTAACATCGGTGTTGAGAAAGATATTGGAGTAATTAGTCTAGATATAATTTAAAAAATCTAGAAACCTAAAATATTATAAAGAATAGTCAGCAGGGATTTCAAAAGGGAAAGTCATGCTTGACCAACCTTATTGAATTCTTTGAAGAAGTAACAGAAAGAGTAGACAAGGGTAATGCAATGGATACATGGACTTTCAAAAGGCCTTCGATAAGGTAGTGCATAGTAGACTCATGACTAAAGTCAGAGCATGTGGAGTCAGGTGACAAATAGCAGAATGGATAGGAAATTGGCTACAAAACAGAAAACAGAGAGTAGGGGTTAAAGGTGGCGGAAGGTGGGAAGTGGTGTTCCGCTGGGATCCATTCTGGGACCACTGTTGTTCACCATTTGCATAAATGATTTGGATTCTGGAATCGTAAGTGCAATATCAAAATTTGTGGATGACATCAAATTGGTGGTGTAACTAATACTGGGGAAGACTGAGACAAAATACAAGCAGACATTTACAGACTTGTAAACGGCAAATGAATTTCAATATGGATAAGTGTGACGTGGTACGTTTTGGTAGGAGGAATAAGGAGACCACCTACTCCTTGGAAAATAAGAGTCTAAATGGGATCTAGGGATACAGATCATTAAAAGTAGCAACGCAGGTTTACAAAGCCATAAAAAGTGCAAACAAGGCACTGGGGTTCTTTTCTAGAGAAATAGAATACAATAGTAGAGAAGTTACGACAAACTTATATAGAACCTTGGTTAGACCACACTTAGAGTACTGTCCACAGATCTGGAGTGCTGCCCGAGCCCCTCAAGGAGGCTTTCAGGCTTCCCTCTGCCGATCGTGGCCTCTGTCTCCACCCCCCCCACGATCGGTGATCGCCCCCCCAATCCCCGATCTCCAGCTCCCTCACTCCCACGATCAGCGACCTTCCTCCACCCCCAAGTCCCGACCTAATCTTGCATCTGATTGCTGGAAACCATCCCCAAGGGCCTCTTGCCACTGATTTTCCCACCCTGCAGTCGACCAACTAGTCAATTTGGCCGGCTACCTGGCAGGAAACAGAAGAAAAAGATAATAATCAGGTCCTGCCATTAAATGCCGCGCTCCCCCTCAACCTCCCACCTCCCCGTAAATATCGGGGCCTAACTGTCTATCAGATGAGTCAGGAAGCTATTAAGCATCTAATGTTTCAGTTGCAACCTTTCGTTGCTTTGTTCAGGAGAATGGTCAATTATTTCAAGTGGGATTTTACAAATGGGTTGTAAATGGATTTGTATCAAACATTGATTAGTTGGAAACTACTGACAGTCCAGGGGGTAGTCTTGAGAGCTGCTGACGTTTTCTGCATCCTTAAGTGCATGTATGGTTAGCTGTTTTATATGATTTTGAGAGATACATTTTTGATTTCCATTGTTCCTGATGAGACCTCCTTGGGGACCAGAGGAGCATCTCAAGGGGTGTGCTCCCAGATCACCAGTTCTTCAAGGCCATGAAGAAAGAGTCAGGAGACTCCGTGAGAAATTAGGCAATAACTCCACATTTAGTTATTGATAAGGGGCACACTATCTCAGCACCCATTTTACGAAAGGTATTAGTGCAGGATCACTGTGTTTATTATTTTCTATATTTGAGGAGGAATAGATATCTCCTGTAAACTAGGTAATGATGCCTCACTTACAGGAATGATCTGTGGTGCTGAACACGAGAAAAACATCTGAATGAAAACCCAAAAGTAAGAAGCCAATCTTAGCTGAGCCAGAGAAAGCGGTATTATAGTTGGCCTTCAGTGGGTTTGGTTTGGGGAGGGGAATGTTGACTGGAGTGCCTGAGGTAAGGAACAGACCTGTTCGAAATCGGGGGCGCAGTGTCGGAGAGCCAGAGAAGATAAAGAGCAAGGCCCGGGGAGTAGGCATCGATCAGAGCGCCTGAGGTAAGGAGTGGACCTGTTCGGAGTCGGGAGTGGAGCACAGAGCACCAGACTAGGTAAAGAGTGAGGCCCGGGGAGTAGGCATCGATCAGAGCGCCTGAGGTAAGGAGTGGACTTGTTGGGAATTGGGGGTGGAGCACAGAGCACCAGACTAGGTAAAGAGTGAGGCCCGGGGAGTAGGCATCGATCAGAGCGCCTGAGGTAAGGAGTGGACTTGTTGGGAATTGGGGGTGGAGCACAGAGCACCAGACTAGGTAAAGAGTGCGGCCCGGGGAGTAGGCCTCGGTGTGCCTGAAGTAAGGAGTGGACTTGTTGGGAATCGGAGGTGGAGCGTCGGAGGGTAAAGAGTTCAGGGCTTGAAGGAGCGAGGTAAGAAAGTCAAGAGTGACATCAGCATAAGGGAAGGAGCTGATTAGCTGCTAGCTGGTGAGGTTTTCTTTTTCTGGTGAGTGTCTTTTTTTTTAAGTCTTTAGTTTATTTTTGTTAAGTTTAGTTAATCTAATAAATCGAGGCATGGCAGGGCAGCTCACACCTGTCGAATGCACATCCTGTGCCATGTGGGAACTCCAGTACGCTTCCCGTGTCCTGGACAACTACAGGTGCAGGAAGTGTTGTCAGCTGGAAGAGCTCAAGCTCCAGGTCTTGGAGCTTGAGCTGGCGTCACTACAGTGCATCCACGAGGTTGAGATCTACGTGAATAGCACGTTTCAGGAGTTGGTTACCCCATAGCTTAAGACAGTGCAGTCAGAGAGGGACTGGGTGACCGCCAGACCAGGAGGACCAGGCAGGTAGTGCAGGAGTCCCCTGAGTGCATCTCACTCTCTAACCAGTGTTCAGTTCTGAATGCTGGTGAGAGAGAGGGTTCCTCTGCATAGTGCAGCCAGAGCCAAGACCATAGCACCATGGGTGGCTCGGCTGTACGGGGGGGAGGAGAAAGGTCACAGGAGCAATAGTGATAGGGGCATTTCTGCGGCCGCAGACATGAATCTAGGATGGTATGTTGCCTCCCTGGTGCCAGGGTCAAGGATATCACTGAACAGCTGCAGAACATTCTGGAGGGGGCGGGTGAACAGCCAGAGGTTGTGGTCCATATCGATACCAATGACATAGGCAGGAAGAGGGGTGAGGTCCTGCAGGCAGAGTTTAAGGAGTTAGGAAAGAGATTAAGAAGCACGACCTCAAAGGTAGTAATCTCCGGATTACTCCCGGTGCCACGCACCAGCGAGTATAGAAATAGGAGGATAGAGCAGATGAATGCGTGGCTGGAGAGATGGTGCAGGAGGGAGGGCTTTAGATTCCTGGGGCATTGGGACCAGTTCTGGGGGAGGTGGGACTTGTACAGGCTGGACGGGTTGCACCTCAAAGGAACTGGGACCAATGTCCTCGTGGGGAGGTTTGCTAGTACTGTGGAGGGGTGGGGGGTTTTAAACTAATTTCGCAGGTGGATGGGCACCAGGATGTAGCATTGGAAAGGAGAAACAAGGGGCACGAAGCATCAGGAGGGAAGGATAGCCCTAGAGTAAAAAATAATAAGGTATTAGATGGGGTCAGACCAAGAGAGAATACAAGAAAGTCTAAGACAGGTTTGCGGTGCATGTGTGTAAACACACAAAGCGTGGTAAACGAGGTTGGTGAGCTGCAGGCACAATTAGCCACATGGGAATATGATGTCATGGCGATAACGGAGACCTGGCTCAAAAAAGGGCAGGATTGGGTACTAAATATTCCTGGATACAAGGTGTTCAGGAAAGATAGGGAAGGAAAGAAAGGAGGGGGGTGGGAGTATTGATTAAGGAGAATATTGCAGTGCTGGAGAGAGAGGATGTCCTGGAGGGGTCAAAGTCAGAATCTGTTTAGCTAGTGTTAAGGAACAATAGAGGTGCCATGAATGGTGGTGGATAATTAAACAACTAACGGGAGGAGGAGGCTCTGCAAACATCCCCATCCTCAATAATGGCGGAGTCCAGCACATGAGTGCAAAAGGCAAGGCTGAAGCGTTTGCAACCATCTTCAGCCAGAAGTGCCGAGTGGATGATCCATCTCGGCCTCCTCCCGATATCCCCACCATCATGGAAGCCAGTCTTCAGCCAATTCGATTCACTCCACGTGATATCAAGAAACGGCTGAGTGCACTGGATACAACAAAGGCTATGGGCCCCGACAACATCCCAGCTGTAGTGCTGAAGACTTGTGCTCCAGAACTAGTTGCGCCTCTAGCCAAGCTGTTCCAGTACAGCTACAACACTGGCATCTACCCGACGATGTGGAAAATTGCCCAGGTATGTCCTGTCCACAAAAAGCAGGACAAATCCAATCCGGCCAATTACCGCCCCATCAGTCTACTCTCAATCAGCAGCAAAGTGATGGAAGGTGTCGTCGACAGTGCTATCAAGCGGCACTTACTCACCAATAACCTGCTCACTGATGCTCAGTTTGGGTTCCACCAGGACCACTCGGCTCCAGACGTCATTACAGCCTTAGTCCAAACATGGACAGAAGAGCTGAATTCCAGAGGTGAGGTGAGGGTGACTGCCCTTGACCTTAAGGCAGCATTTGACCGAGTGTGGCACCAAAAAGCCCTAGTAAAATTGAAGTCAATGGGAATCAGGGCGAAAACTCTCCAGTGGCTGGAGTCATACCTAGCACAAAGGAAGATGGTAGTGGTTGTTGGAGGCCAATCATCTCAGCCCCAGGGCATTGCTGCAGGAGTTCCTCAGGGCAGTGTCCTAGGCCTAACGATCTTCAGCTGCTTCATCAATGACCATCCCTCCATCATAAGGTCAGAAATGTGGATGTTCGCTGATGATTGCACAGTGTTCAGTTCCATTCGCAACCCCTCAAATAATGAAGCAGTCCGAGCCCGCATGCAGCAAGACCTGGACAACATCCAGGCTTGGGCTGATAAGTGGCAAGTAACATTCGCGCCCGATAAGTGCCAGGCAATGATCATCTCCAACAAGAGAGAGTCTAACCACCTCCCCTTGACATTCAATGGCATTACCATCGCCGAATCCCCCACCATCAACATCCTGGGGGTCACCATTGACCAGAAACTTAACTGGACCAGCCATATAAGTACTGTGGCTATGAGAGCAGGTCAGAGGCTGGGTATTCTGCGGCGAGTGACTCATCTCCGGACTCCCCAAAGCCTTTCCACCATCTACAAGGTACAAGTCAGGAGTGTGATGGAATACTCTCCACTTGCTTGGATGAGTGCAGCTCCAACAACACTCAAGAAGCTCGAAACCATCCAGGACAAAGCAGCCCGGTTTGATTGGCACCCCATCCACCACCCTAAACATTCACTCCCTTCACCACTGGCGCACAGTGGCTGCAGTGTGTACCATCCACAGGATGCACTGCAGCAACTCGCCAAGGCTTCTTCGACAGCTCCTCCCAAACCCGCGACCTCTACCACCTAGAAGGACAAGAGCAGCAGGCACATGGGAACAACACCACCTGCACATTCCCCTCCAAGTCACACACCATCCTGACTTGGAAATATATCGCCGTTCCTTCATCGTCGCTGGGTCAAAATCCTGGAACTCCCTTCCTAACAGCACTGTGGGAGAACTTTCACCACACGGACTGCAGCGGTTCAAGAAGGTGGCTCACCACCACCTTCTCAAGGGCAATTAGGGATGGGCAATAAATGCTGGCCTCGCCAGCGACGCCCACATCCCATGAACGAATAAAAAAAACACTACTGGGTGTATTCTACAGGCCACCAACTAGTGGGAAGGATATAGAGGAGCAAATTTGCAAGGAAATTACAGAGAGGTGCAAAAGCCATAGAGTAGTGATAACGGGAGATTTCAACTATCCTAATATAGACTGGGATAACAATAATATAAGGGGCAAAGAAGGGGAGGAATTTTTGAAATGTGTTCAGGATAACTTTTTTGACCAGTATGTTTCTGGCCCAGTGAGGAAGGAGGCATCGCTGGACTTGGTTCTAGGGAATGAGGCGGGCCAAGTGGAGCAAGTGTCAGTGGGAGAGTATTTGGGGAGCAGTGACCATAGTATCATAAAGTTTAGAATAGCTATGGAAAACGACTCTGAGCACTCTAAAGTAAAAATACTCAATTGGAGGAGGGCCAATTTCAGTGGGATGAGAACAGATCGGGCCCTGGTAAATTGGAATCAAAGATTGGCAGTCAAAATTGTAATTGAACAGTGGGCGGCCTTTAAAGAGGAGATGATTTGGGTACAGACAGGGTACATTCCAACAAGGGAAAAAGGTAGGGCAACTAAAGCCAGAGCTCCCTGGATGACAAAGGAGATAGTGAGTAAGATGAAGTGGAAAAAAGGGGCGTGTGACAGGTGTCGGGTTGCTAACACAAGTGAGAAGCAGGCAGAATATAGAAAGTTCAGAGGGGAAGTGAAAAAGGAAATAAGAGGGGCAAAAGAGAGTATAAGAATAGACTGGCGGCCAACATAAAAGGGAATCCAGAAGTCTTCTACAGACATGTTAACAGTAAATGTGTAGTAAGAGGAGGGGAGGAGCCAATTAGGGACCATAAAGAAGATCTGCTCATGGAGACAGAGGGGATGGCCAAGGTACTAAATGAGTACTTTGCATCTGTCTTTATCAAGGAAGAAGATGCTGCCAGAGTCTCGGTAAAGGAAGATGTAGTTAAGATACTGGATGGGCTAAAAATTGAGAAAGAAGAGGTACTAGAAAGGCTAGCTGTACTTAAAATAGATAAGTCACCTGGTCCTGATGGGATGCACCCTAGGTTGCAGAGGAGAATAAGGGTGAAAATTGCGGAGGTACTGGCCATAACCTTCCAAACATTCCGTAGATATGGTCGTGGTGCCAGAGGACAGGAGAATTGCAAATATTACACCCTTGATGAAAGAAGGGTGTAAAGATAAACCCAGCAACCATAGGCCAGCCAGTTTAACCTCGGTGGTGGGGAAACTTTTAGAAACGATAATCCGGGACAGAATTAACAGTCACTTGGATGAGTGTGGATTGATTAGGGAAAGCCAGCACGGATTTGTTAAAGGCAAATCGTGTTTAACCAACTTGATGGAGTGTTTTGATGAGGTAACAGAGAGGGTAGATGAGGGCAATGCAGTTGATATGGTGTATATGGATTTTCAAAAAGCTTTTGATAAAGTGCCACATGGTAGGCTTGCTATTAAGATTGCGGCCCATGGAATAAATGGGGCAGTAGCAACATGGATACAGAATTGGCTAAATGACAGGAAACAGAGAGTAGTGGTGAAAGGTTGTTTTTCGGACTGGAGGGAGGTGTACAATGGTGTTCCTCGGGGGTCGTGCTGGGACCACTGCTTTTCTTGATATATATTAATGACTTGGACTTGGGAGTATGGGGAACAATTCCAAAATTTGCAGATGACACAAAACTTGGAAGGGTAGTAAACAGTGAGGAGGGTAGTGATAGACTTCAAGACGATATAGATACTCTGGTGGCATGGGCGGACACATGGCAGATGAAGTTTAACACGGAAAAATGCGAGGTGATGCATTTTGGTAGGAAGAACGAAGAGAGGCAATATAAACTAGAGGGCACAATTCTAAAAGGGGTAGAGGAACAAAGGGATCTGGGGGTATATGTGCATAAATCGTTGAAGGTGGCAGGGCAGGTTGAGAAAGTGGTTAAAAAAGCATAAGGGGTCCTGGGCTTTATAAATAGAGGCATAGTGTACAAAAGCAAGGAAGTCATGATGAACCTTTATAAAACACTGGTTCAGCCACAATTGGAGAATTGTGTCCAGTTCTGGGCACTGCACTTTAGGAAGGATGTGAAGGTATTAGAGAGGGTGCAGAAGAGATTTACTAGAATGATTCCAGGGATGAGGAACTTAAATTATGTGGATAGACTGGAGAAGCTGGGATCGTTCTCCTTGGAACAGAGAAGTTTGAGCAGAGATTTGATAGAGGTATTCAAAATCATGAAGGGTCCAGACAGAGTAGATAGAGAGAAACTGTTCCCATTGGCAGAAAAGTCAAGAACCTGAGGGCATAGATTTAAGGTGATTGGCAAAAGAACCAAAGGTGATATAAGGAAAAACATTTTTACACAGCAAGTGGTTATGATCTGGAATGCACTGCCCGAGGAGTTGGTGGAGGCAGATTCAATCATGGCCTTCAAAGGGGAACTGGATAAGTACTTGAAACGGAAAAAATGTGCAGCGCTGTGGGGATAGGGCAGGGCAGTGGGACTAGCTGGATTGCTCATGCATAAAGCCAGCGCGGACTCGATGGGCCGAATGGCCTCCTTACATGCTGTAACCTTCTCTGATTCTACGATTCCTTTTAGTTGCCCAGTGACCCCTGCTGAAAGTTCAGGTTTGTAGACATCGGGTGGCAACAGAATCTGGCTTAGAAGTGATGCCCTTCATCCCTGAATATCCTGTCACCACTCACCATTTAGGCTTACACATAAATAAGAACCTTTGAACAAGGCATCAGAGGGTAACAGGCACTTGTAGCAAATACCTTCAAGAGGGTAGGAGAGAAAAGTGCTGAGAATTTTTTTAAGCAACTACAAACAATATTTGTCTGTCTGTACGCTAGGCCCTTGGCAGCACTATATTAATTGCATCCGAACAATGAAAGGCCAGAAATCTGATCTCTACAGTATTTTCCAAGGATACAGTTTCAAAAGTAACTCAGCTAAAGTAACCCTACATCCTCTCTCAGACACAAAGTTAGAGTTCTGGGACTCAACACAACCACAGCTAGACATCTCCACAGCCTCGTCATGTCTCTCATCTACTTAAACACCATTTCTATTCAATTACAGCTGCAGAAGCTAAAGCGTTCACTGTCATTCAAGACAAAAGGGCTGAGGAGTAAAAGTGCGGAGAACTTCTTCCAACGAACGAGCAGTGAGACAAAACTGCAGGTGGAGCTGCTGCCTGGAGTCAGTTCCAGCACTGGACAGCTCCCAGTCTCAGAAAGTCAAACGTCCACCCCAACCAAAACCCAGAGGCAGCCTGAGAACAGGACACATTCCTTCCTGGAATACATCTTTAAGAAACCAACCTTCTGCGATACCTGCAACCACATGATTGTTGGTAAGCAGTTCCTTCTTCTGTTAGTGTCTTGTGCAATGAAGTGTGCAGGCATATTGATAATCTTTATGATTATAGAGATGAACCTCTGGTATTGATGAACTGTTATTAGCAGGTATTATCCATCCTTCAATGCAGTATTCTACTGCGTTGAATGTAACCATTTTCGTAGACAATGAAAGAATAAACGTTCTAATGCAAGTGCTGATAATACCAAAGCAGCATTGTAAGAATATTAAATGAGTCAATATTTACCGATGGGAGCACTTCAATGAGTCGGGCCCTTCTCTGTATTCTCGGGGACACCACCCTAATGGTTCAGAAACCATGCAGGTTTAGATCAGTATTGTTCCTCTTGAGGTTTGCAATGTTAAAGGGAGGCATTGTGCACGGCATCCAGGATTTTAAATCCCAAGCTCTGTGGTTTCAACATCTGAATATTGGTTACATGTAAAAATGAAAGCCTAGTACAGCAGTTTAAAGGAAAATGTTCGCTCGTGAAATTAATTTGTGCAGCAATGATACAATCGAGTTAAAGATGACACTAAACAATGTTACTGGGTGCAGTTAAGCTCTGAAAGTTGCATTCCTTAAGAAATATCACCTCATTTCCAAAAGAAAATATTTTACTAAAGGAGCTGAAAAATATGTATTTTATGTGAGTTTTGTTGCTCACTGGTTAATAAGATTATTGTTAATATGAATCTTTTCACTATATCTGACCCCTCCCAGTTCGAGTGAAATTCCTGTACTAAACAACGTCCTTAACCTAGGAACAGGAGTAGACCATTCAGCCCCTCGAGCCTGCTGCACCATGGCTGATCTGTACCTCAACTCCATTTATAGTTCCATATCCCTTGATACACTTACCCAACAAAAATCTATCGATGTCAGTCTTGAAAGCTCCAATTGTCTCAGCATTCACAGCTTTTTGGGGGAGAGAGTTTCAGATTTCTACTACCCTTTGTGTGAAAAAATGCTTCCTGATATCACTCAATAGCCTAGCTCAACCAACATCACTAAAACAGATTACCTGGTCATTATCAAATTGCTGTATATGGGAGCTTGCTGTGCGCCATTGGCTGCCACGTTTCCTACATTACAACAGTGATTACACTTCAAAAATACTTCATTGGCTGTAAAGCGCTTTGGGACGTCCTGAGGTCATGAAAAGCGCTATATAAATGCAAGTCTTTCTTTCTTTCTTTCTAATATTAAGATTATTTCCCCTCATTCTTGATTTCCACATCAGAGGAAATAGATTCTTTACATCTACACTATCATATCGTTTTAACATTTTAAACACCTCGATCAGATCACCCCTCAATCATCTGTACTCAAGGGAATACAAGCCAAGTTTATGCAACCTGTCCTCATAATTTAACCCTCTAAGCCCTGGTATCATTCTGGTCAATCTGCGCTGTCCCCCTCCAAGTCCAATATATCCTTCCTGAGGTGCAATGACCAAAACTGAACACATTACTCCAGATGGCGTCTGACCCAAGGCTTTATAGAACTGAAGCATAACTTTATCCCTTTTGTTTTCCCCTTGAGATAAAGGCTAACATTCCATTAGACTTTTTAATTGTTTTTTGTACCTGTCTACTAGTTTTAAATGATTTGTGTATTTGGATACCCAAATCTCTTTGCTCCTCCACAGTTCTTAGTTTCTCACCATTTAGAAAATACTCAAATTTATCTTTCTCAGATCCAAAGCTCCTCACACTTCTTCACATTGAACTCCATCTGCCATCGTTTTGCCCACTCACTTAATCTGTCCATGCTTGTTGTTAACATGATGTTAAAATAACAAACAGAAGAATTGCACCTAAATATGTTAAGCAGTTTATAAAATGGTGTGCAAATAACCATTGATGATTGTTATGAGATGTTTAAAAATATTGAGGACTTGATATGGAACCAGAATCCCCAATTATACAGTGACTAATGAAGGATGACTTCTGATGCTTGATTACAGTAGTGGTGTAGGAATATCTGTAATTTAATTTTTTTGGACCTGTGCTATTATTTAGAGATTGTAAAGCATACTTTAAGAACACACCATATTTATGAAATGTAGTACTGGTGACATCCAAAGACAGAAGTTCATCACTCCATGTGAATATTACATTAATCCTTACATTGCTGAGAAATGGAGCTCCATTTGATTAAAGGTCTCCAGTGAGCGTGAATGATTCAAAAGCCAGCAAGATCACACCACACTTAAAATATACATTTCCCTCTATGTGGCATAGCTTATTATGCTCCAATGAATTGTGACAAGATGTGATAAGAAATCGGTTCATGGCAGTGGTTCTCACAGTCATGTCATGATCAGGAGATGTCAAGCAGAGCCCAATGTTTCTATGGATAAACTGGGATAGGGCAAATCAGACCAGGCCACATTTACACAGAGGTGCTTAAAATTATGAAGAGAAGGGATAGACTGTTTCCAGTAATTGAAGGGTCCAGAAAGTGGGAACACAGATGTGAGATTAAGTCTAAGAGATTTAGGACAGAGAGCAGGAGAAACGTTTTTGAACGCATATGGTTGTGAATAGGGTTCCCAACCCTCCCGGAATAACTGGGAATTTCCAGGAATCGGGGGTCCCTCCCCAAGCGTTGCCTCCAGCAGCCCGGGAGATCAGCTCTTTAAATTTCCCGCCGCAGTACACCCCGCTCCCGCCCCACGACATCACCAGCTACTGTTAAAGAAGCATCCAGCTTGGTGACGTCACCCGCAGAGGGTTGGGAGGGGGCTGGAGAATCAGCAATCGGCAGAGTCTCGGCAGTCGGTGGGGTCTCGGCAGTCGGTGGGGTCTCGGCAGTCGGTGGGGTCTCGGCAGTCGGGGGTCTCGGAAATGAGGGTGGTTTCTGAAATGGGGGATCTTTGAAATGGGGAGGGTTCTTCGGTTTCCCCTCTTCCTCACCCTCTGTTGCCCCTCTTCCTCACCCTCTGTTTCCCCTCTTCCTCACCCTCTGTTTCCCCTCTTCCGCACCCTCGGTTTCCCCTCTTCCGCACCCTCGGTTTCCCCTCTTCCGCACCCTCGGTTTTCCCCTCTTCCTCACCCTTTGTTTTCCCCTCTTCCTCACCCTCTGTTTTCCCCTCTTCCTCACCCTCTGTTTTCCCCTCTTCCTCACCCTCGGTTTTCCCCTCTTCCTCACCCTCGGTTTTCCCCTCTTCCTCACCCTCGGTTTTCCCTTCTTCCTCACCCTCTGTTTTTCCCTCTTCCTCACCCTCGGGTTTCCCCTCTTCCCCTGCTCATGGGTGGCTTCCTGGTTCTTGGAACTTGTTGCACAACAGCTGCTGGTGCAAAATCACGAGCAAAAATACTCAACGACAGGGGACCCAACCTTTATAAGGTAAATGCAATAACATTTGTAGAAGTCATGTGGTCGGATGTCACATGATCGAATGTCACTTGATCAGTCATGATGTGGGGAGACTGTCACGTGATCAAACCTCCAGGAATGCCTCCAACTAGAGTTGGCAACCCTAGTTGTGAGGCTGTGAGATTCACTACCAGAATTAGCGATTAAAGCTGGGACTAAGTCAACATTTAAGAATGGGTTAGATAGGTGGTTGAAGGAAAAGGAGAATAAAGGGATATGGGAACAGAGTGAACACATGGAATTAAGACCACTGCTCACATAGAGGCTAAACACCAACACGTGACTGGTTGGGATGAACGGCCTGATTCTGTATTGTAATCTATGCAATTCTTGTACAGGTTAAAAGCAATGTCAACAGAAACCAAGAGACTGTGAAACAAAGAGAGAAAGTAATCGCTTACCAACAAAAAAATTCAAACCTGATCTGGTTTTAAGAGGATTCAATTGTTATTAATTTCCAGTGGTCTAGTTTAAGGTTAATGTTAGCACTCTCAGTTCATTCAGATCACTTAATTGCTAACTAGATAAATGGAAAATATTGATTTGACTAGTGATGCATATGCATTTGACAGGCACCAATGCCAAACTTGGGCTGCGCTGCAAGGCTTGTAAGATGAGCATCCATCACAAATGCATTGACGGCGTTGAACAGCAGCGATGCATGGGCAAACTGGTAAGCAGCACTGTGTATATAGTATGGTTACCATAGCAATAGACCCAACACTGTAGGCCGGAAGGTTAATCCCTTGAAGGCTGATTGTGCTTTGCAGCTTTTAAAATTTGCACAGATTTTCCATCACGTAACAGCTTAACAAAAAAGTCATTTTATGCAACTCACTAATGGTAAATAATGGTAATAGTGGTAACTAATGGTAAAGCAAAGTGACAGAACTGTAGAGTGTTTCTTAATTCGTAAAATTCTTTCCACAAAGCCGATTGTATTTTTTACTCCGGCACAGGAAAACAAATACTGTCCTGAAAGAGGTTAATGTATTGTGACAGCAGTTTGTTTTAAAGAATCTGGGAAAAGCAGTCAGGGTGGGGGAGGGATTTTTTAGATTGCTGGGGGACAGGCCCATGGGAAGTATTCATGTAAATTTCTCCTGACAGTATGTAATGTGATTGACAGAAAGAAAATGGAAAGGCATGTCTGGCTCTTTGGCTCAAAGGTTAAGTGAAAACTGGCATTATAGGCTGGTTTTAGCCTGAAAGTAGCCGCAGTTGGGGGTCGATTTACATAGCTGGAGATCTAAATGTAGATTCTAACCTGCGCACCTATAAAGACAACAGGAACTAATGTAGCTGTTCTGTCCTAAATGTGCATTTATCTGCAAACTGACTTTGTTGTTTGGAAACTCATTTAATTTAAATGACACCCTCAGCTCATAATTTGGATTAACCAGATAAAACAAGCTTTAAAAACTTAGAAATGTAATCTGAAAACCTTTACCAGAAGGCTTGGTGTAGCACACTGTGTGATTGGTTTCACAGTGGGACCCGTTTTTATATTCTTTATCTCAAAAGCAACCTGGGTATGACATTAGTATCAAGCAAGAGTTAATGAGTGAGTTGATGAGCCATATAGCCTAGCAAGGTCCCAGGTTCTAGCCCTGGCCTGTACTAAATTGGTGATCTCAGCCAGGACCAGAAGTAGAGGCACCACAGTTGGCCTCAGTACTCCTAAGTCACGGAATGGAGAACCGGCCAAGGTTCTTGCCCCTGCTTGCTGTCCAGCAAGTCCTACTGTGGACTTCAGCTGAGGACAGGATCAGCCTCGTTTGTGATGCTTCCTGCAGTTGAAAAGCCTGCCAACTCTCACCGGAAAGGATCACACGTGAACAGTGGCCAATTGGAGAAAGTACCAGAGGATGACCAGTGACCCTAGAACCACATTCCAACAAGGAATCAACACCTTCAGGGAACAGGGGGAGAAATGGGTGAAGAATGTTAAAACAATGTAACTGAAGGCACATCATTCATTTAAAAGCACTGAGGCGAGATTGGATTGCATGACCATTATGTACGCAGTATAGTGTTTCATTGCATTGACATTTAGAAGATGATCTTTTAACTTTTAATCAAAATAGCAAAAGTTGTGTTTTGTAAGTGAAAGGCAGCTGGCAAGCGATAAAACCTGTCATTGAAAGACGATGCCAAATAACCGCATTGTACTATTGTAAAATGTTTGCTATCACAGTGGTTTGAAATACAAAGCCTAGAGATGACTTGATAAATGTTTCAGTGCTTGATGATAGTCAGCCATCATCAGGCCACAATGCATGCGGGAGCCTAAATTAAAAAGGGTTGTTAATAGATTGTGTTTGCCTGTCGTTTCTGTGTTGCATATTTCAACTGCTGTACGAATACAGCTAGACACTGTTGCATGGTAAGCAGATGACTTGAGCGCAATGATTTATTTATAAATATTTTCTTTTTTTCAGCTAATTTGAAATTAAGATTTGTAAAATTTTAAATGTTAGCTTGTTCCACAGCTAATTATGCAATTAAATAGCTTTATACTGAAGACCCATGGCAGTAATAGCTGAGCAGCATTGATTTTGGAGCTAAATTATAATACTAAATCCAAATTTAATTTTTGAAGTAGGTGAAACACTGTCCCTTCACCTTTAGGAGCAAGGGTTGAATATGTCACAGACTCATGCAATGCAAATCTTTTCACTCTGGTGGTTGTTAAGGGCTCTAGCTGAAGGCTATTTTAGAAGGATTTTTGCCCTCCATGCAGACCACCAAACATGGGCTTGCTTGATGCTCTCAGTTTTCAACAAGGGGTGTTTAATTCTTCAAAAAGGGGAAAATCCTTCTCCATGACTAGCGCAAACTTCAAACAATGACTAAAAACTGGATGGGAGCACGTGGCAGAAAATAAATAGTCTCACCAGCCTAATTGGTGTTGCTGTTTTCATACAAATGAAAAAGTAATATTGTAGGCGAGGCAATTTAGTGATGAATGAACCCAGGAACATTTTGTTTGTTTATACTGTTACTGAGGTTAAAAGCACTACAAGGTAAATTTTCTAATCACGCCCTGCTAGAGGCTGAACTTAGCCCTTGGTACATATCAGGAGATTGTGCACATACGGGAAATTATGAGCTGCACGCATATGATATGTACTCCTGACAGGCTTGGAGTGTGCAATCAGAAAACTGTAATATTCCATCTGACACCAATCTCTAAAGCAAGAAACCCAGTAACACAAATGCCGCCTTGACTGGAGGCTTTGCATACCATAGGATATTTCCCTCTATTTATTTTGATATCCTTTGACGCATTGGAATTATTGTTTGGTAGTAATCTATTTGCATTATTAATGCACTTGAGTTGTTCATTCCTATTAGCTGAGAACCTATATAAAACAGTCTCTCTACAAGCTTATATTAAGTGTGATTTCTGAACAGTTCTGGAGAAAAAAGAAAGAACTTGCATTTATATAGCACCTTTCACGTTCAGAGGATGTTGCAAACTGCTTCACAATCAACAAATTACTTTTGAAGTGCAGTCACTGTTGTTATGCAGGCAAACACAGCAGCAAATTTGCACACAGCGAGGTCCCACAAACTGCAATGAGAATAATGACCAGTTAATCTGTTTTTGGTGGTGTTGGTTGAGGGATGAATATTGGACAGGACACCAAGGGAACTTCCTACTTCTCAATAAACACCACAGATTCCTTTATATCCAGGGAAATAGGCGAACAGGATGTCAGTTTAACATCTCATCCGAAAGGTGACATCTTTGACAACACAGTTCTCACTTTATTCTGCACTGAGGACAAGGCCTGGGCCTCAAATGAGTCAGGTCTCATGGCAGTTACAACGGGCAGGCAGCGGGCACATTGCCCGCTGACCTCCTGTTTTTTTAAAAATTGATTTTTGGGCATCACTGGCAAGGCTGGCATTTCTTGACCATTCCTAATTGCCCTGAGAAAGTGGTAGTGGGCCTTTTTCTTGAACCACTGCAGTATATTTATTCTTTGTAGCGGTTTGATACAATTGCGTGGCTTGCTAGGCCACTTCAGAGGGCAGTTGAGAGTTAACTACATTGGTGTCGACAGTGTTTATAGACACTTTTACCCATACCAGTTTTTCATTTCCATTTTTTTAAATTCAAATTTTCAAGCTACTATGGTGGGATTTGAACTCATATTCTCTGAATTATTAGTCTAGTAACATAACCACTAAACTACCATAACCATCTGTTGAGTGCCTAAACTGAAAATTAGCCCCATCACCTTGGAAAGTGATATGGTGGTGGCACCTCCAAATGTGGTATTATGGCTTGGCACATTCCAAGAGGAGATGTTGAAGGTGTTGAGTGGAAGATACAAGGAGCATCTGTCCCAATTGTTGATTCACATTGGTACTGGGGGGGGGGGGGGTGGCCCTGGTGGAATGTCCAGTTTCAGCCTGGGCACAGTCCTGAGAAGAGGCAAAAGGCATTATGATCTTTGATTCATACTTGTACTGGGAGAGAGTTCGGGAGGTGCCTCGCGATCGAGGGAGGGGACAAGCCAGGGGTAGGGGAGATTTAAACTTTTTTTTGTGGAGCCTGGAGGGACACCCTTGCTCCTCTGGCCCCACTAGGAAAGTAAATCAAAACGAAAAATCACTTATCTTTTGGGCCACTTCTGGCCCCGATTCCTCTTCCCGCTAGGTTGACCTGGCGGGAAATCCACACCAGCTTCCCATTCGCAGGCCTCTAATTAAAATAGCAGTCCGGCCCTGATGACATCGGAGCCTGATCTGCATATTTAAAGAAGGACCCCACTGGTTGTCGGCAGGCATCCTTCCCGCCTGATCAGAAGAGCAGGTTAAAATTGGAACCTGCAGGAAGAGAGCGGGACCTCAGCGGGTAAGTCCATAGGCAATTTTAAATGCCCACTCACCTGGTTTCCACCCCTTTCATTTATTGGTTAAACTTCATGGCATGAAGTTCTTTTAATTGTTGGTTATCAAGGCTGGGACATTTTAGCAAATAGGTTACTAATATGGGAGGAATCTACTATATATATTTTTTTAATATAAATACTGTGGCTACAAGAGCAGGTCAGAGACTGGGTATTCTGCGGCGAGTGACTCACCTCCTGACTCCCCAAAGCCTTTCCACCATCTACAAGGCACAAGTCAGGAGTGTGATGGAATACTCTCCACTTGCCTGGACGAGTGCAGCTCCAATGACACTCAAGAAGCTCGACACCATCCAGGACAAAGCATCCCGCTTGATTGGCACCCCATCCATCACCCTAAACATTCACTCCCTTCACCACCGGCGCACAGTGGCTGCAGTGTGTACCATCCACAGGATGCATTGCAGCAACTCGCCAAGGCTTCTTCGACAGCACCTCCCAAACCCATGACCTCTACCACCTGGAAGGACAAGAGCCCCAGGACATTGGGAACAACACCACCTGCACGTTCCCCTCCAAGTCACACACCATCCCGACTTGGAAATATATCGGCGTTCCTTCATCGTCGCTGGGTCAAAATCCTGGAACTCCCTTCCTAACAGCACTGTGGGAGAACCTTCACCACATGGACTGCAGCGGTTGAAGAAGGCGGCTCACCACCACCTTCTCAAGGGCAATTAGGGATGGGCAATAAATGCCGGCCTCGCCAGCGACACCCACATCCCATGAACGAATAATAAAAAAAATTTTTTTTTAAAGGAGAAACTAGAATACAAATAAATAGCAGGCACCTTCTGCGCAGCAAAGAATTGCAACAATGTACACACTGCAAATGAAGAGGTTAGCTTTACCTGTTTCTCAGAGAGAATTTTTAGCTTTGCAGTTAACTTTATTGTTGCTAAGAATTCATTTTTACAATTGCTGATGTGTACTGCAATTTAAGAAATGAATGTATTGCCAAAGGGGAACTAATAGGAACAAGGTCCCATGGGACTATTCAAAGAAGAGCAGTGACCTGACCAATGTGCTTTACTCAGCCAACACCACCACCAAACACAGATTAACTGGGCATTCATCGCATTGCTGTTTGTGGGATCTTGCTGTGCACAAATCAGCTGCCACATTAACCTCTACAACAATAGTGACTAGTCTCCAAAAGTACTTCATTAGCTGTGAAGCCCTTTGGGATGCCCTGAGGGCATGAAAGAAGGAAAGAAAGACTTGCATTTATATAGCGCCTTTCACAACCTCAGGTGTCTCAAATGAAATGATGGGCCGAATGGCCTCCTGTGCTGTATGATCCTCTGTTATCATCTTGTACTAATCACTATTTGGATGCATTTTCTCTATTGATAGCCAAAGGGGTTCCGGCGTTACTATAGCTCCCCATTATTAATCCATGAACAATATGGGTGCATCAAAGAGGTGATGCCTATTGGTAAGTACTGAGCTTCTTTGTATTCAGGGCAGAAGCATGTCTTGTTTATTTGTGTAGCTCGTTGCTGCCAGTTTCCCCCTGCTCACTTGTCTCTTTCTGTTTATTTTCTGATAAAGCTTGCGGCAGTAAAGTAGATCCAGTGTATGAAGCCCTCCGGTTCGGGACTTCCCTGGCTCAAAGAACCAAGAAGTCAGGGTCTGGCAGTGGATCCGATTCGCCTCAGCGCAACTCCGTAAATAACCCTTTTGGAATCACGTTCAGTTCATTGTTAAACTGTGACTTCAATAACTCCGGCTGACCCCAGTAGAAGCTTAACCCTCCCACTGATCACTAGCCCGAGCTAAGAACATTTGTACCTTGTTCCCATTTTTATTTTTGCTGTTAGTGGTGGAGCTGATATAGTTACATGAGAGGGCCAATTTTCCAAATGCGCACTGCCAGCAGGGCGCCTTGCCCACCAGCCATGCATATCTGGAAACTGTGGGCACCGTACTCACGATATTCCATCCATTAAAATTTCCTGATATGTGCGGCCAATGGTTGAGATTTCCTGTCGGGAGCTCGAACTCAGAAAGCCGGCCCCAAGATCTTAAATTACAATTTTAAAAAATGTTTTTACATTCTTTATTTAATTTTTTTCAACACAGTATTGATGTCTAAACTAAATATCAGCTGCCCGTATTTGCTATTAGCAGTAAAATGAGGAAAGCAGTGGATACAGCAATATATTTGCACATGGGTTTGGACACGGCTGTTCAATCAGGCAGACAGTGAGAAGTGAAATTCAGCAATGATTAATGTATAATATTCCACATTGGTTAAATGGGACTGAATTGGCAGAGGGAGAATTAGAAAGGGACTCGGTAATTGGAATTGACCCATTGTTTTCAATCTCTGGACAGTCTGATGAAGCAGTTAAGAAAGCAAGGAGAGCTCTAACCAGAACAATAGAGCACGGAATGATTCCCCAACCTGGCATTTCCAGCGGGGAGTTGCACTTGCAGGTACTTCCTACAAATATTGCTCCCTGCTGTCAGCACCAAATCGCAGAATTGTCCTCTCCCCTCCCTTACATGACCATGGAGGTTATCCTGGAACTCTACAGTTCACAGGTCAATGCACACCTGGAAAATTGAAGTAAATTTAATGATTCAGCACTCCAAGCGCAGAGGATCCTATAATGGGAGCCCATACCAGGAATTTGGGCGCAGAGGTCAGTGTGCCCGATTTGTAGCCAACACAATTTTCTATCCACGGCAAAATTCCCACTATGCGCTCCCATCGCCAAAGCTCAGAGCTGTGAGTGCCAAATTGTAAAATTTACCACATATTTGGTCACCATGCTGCAGATAGAATTGCAGAGGGTGCAACAGGTGTAAAGGCAAAGAAGTGAGCAGTAAGATTAGAGAAGTTTAAACTATTGTCTAGAAAGAAGGTAGTTAAGTGGAAGAGTGGGGGACTTCACTGATGTATATAAGGTATTAAATAATATAGATATGGTAAACCCAGGCAGTCAATGTTTTGGGTACGTAACCTTCAAAGCTGAAAAATAAGAGATGGGCCTATTAATACGTTCAGAAAAATAAGGAAATGTATATAAAAACACAAATGTTCAAACAGACATAGTTGAAACATCAGTGGAAGGATACAATAGATCATCTCAGTCAAGTAATAGAAGCAGTGAAGAAATAAAAGACGTTAGCAAAACAAAGAGTGTATGAATAACTGAGGAAGTGAGGTCTGAGGAAAATGTAAGAAAATGCCTATTGATTAACTGAGATGATCTATTAAATCCTTCCATCGGTCTTTGCTCTCTGTGTCTGTTTATTTTATATATATATATATATATTTCCCGCTTTTTCTGATCATATCGATGATCCTGTCTGTTTCTTATTTTTCAGTTTTGAAGAAGGGTACATAGCCAAAATGTTGTCAGACTACCCTCTCCACAGGATGCTGACTGACCCACTGTCCGTTTCCATCTTTTTATGTTTTTGTTTCAAATTTCCAGCATCTGTGGTATTTTTACATTTTTTTTAACTAGCATTATACTGAAGTTATTGAACCCTCACCTTTGCGACTGGTTTTAATTTCCGTTTGCGATTGCACACCCTTACTGTTCTCTTCGTTTTATTTCAGGCTTCTGATCTGGCTGAAGTCCCAGAGGAAGGCGTCGATGTTCCTGGCGGACTGTTGAGTTTGAGCAGGAAATATAGTGACAGCGGTAAGCATGAAACTAAAATCTATATTTCAATTATCTGTGTGTTAGAAGCACTCAGGATCCTGAAGGCTTAGCGCCTGTACATTCTTCTCTTCATAGCATGCCTGTGTTCTTTTATCAGACTTCTTGATATAAATTTTAAGCAGCATTTAATTAATGTCAGTAATTGAACCAGACCTCAGTGGTATGTGAGCACGATTCTTTGTAATTTATCAGTTTTCACATTCTATGTATTGTCATGTTTCACATTTTGCTTTTTGAAAATTGTCAATGAGTAATATTAAAATCCATTCTTTTCCAATTTAATGAGACGTGAAGTGCAATGTTAAACCTGGTGTGGAAAATGAAACCAGAACTGAGTGAGTTTTAGCTGTCAGCAATAGCACATGCTTTTCTTTCCTTTGTAGTTTTTGGCTCTCTAGAGAATGGGCTCGAAAATATCATCAGGGAGGAAAGGAAGCCTTCCAGTTCTCTGGTAAGAATATGAGGACAATTCTGATAAGATCATCTTAGAAACCATTTGTGGGACAACAGCTCCATTCACCAACCATTTCACTCCTCCTACACCCTCCCCCTCCCATTTACATTCCTTAGAAAAAAATGTGTAATTGTTGCACAGTTTTGTTGTATCTCTGTTAAGCTCTTCTACAATATCTTCCTTCTACCTTCATTGAAATGAAGACGCATTGTTTCATCCTCTAATTCATGCTCTCCGAGGACCTCAAAGTTGTGGAATTCCTTGCCTCCTGCAATCGATCCTTCCTCCTACAATCAGGCTTTTAAAACCCAAATTTAGCATCGCTACTTTCTGATTTGCTTCGCCTCTTGTTGTATTTTCAACCTTGATGATCTCTTGCACTATGACCCTTGACCCTCCCCCTTGGTTTGTCAATAATTAAAATTCTCCTGTTCGAAATACAAAGTTATAGGCCCCGGAAAGCTGCGTTCCCAGCAGCTATGCAGGGATCTTGCCTGCTGGTGCCCTCCAGCACTGACCCCACTGGTGTTGAGGGTCAGCAGTAGGGCACCGCATTTGTATAAGGTCGGAGGGTATCTGTGCCTTTACAGGCACATCTTCAGCGCCCCATGTGGCCGGAAAGTCCGCTGACAGCCCCCCCGGGACCACATTCAGCTCCCTCTCTACCTAAGGGGCCTGATCCAATTTTTTTCTTAAATGACCAACCTTGTCTTCACAGGTCCCCATCCTGGAACCCCCCCACCCCCGGTGGAACTCACCTGCACTCAACTGGAGCCTGGTGTACCTCGTCTCTCCCAGCGTACCAGGCTCCAGTAATAAGCCAGGTATCTTCCAAACCAAGGAAGCCTGAACTCCCGGCGTAGGAAGTCCCTGTCCCTGGGTCCATCCTCTTGGCGCCATTGGTCTCGTAGGGAGTGAAAGGAGACTTTGCCGTTACAAGGCCAACCTGGGACTCCTGGAGTTGGCAGGGAACTGGCATTACCAGGTCTCGTCCTTTATTCCGGTGGGTTCTGCCAGATTCCTGATTCCACCAGTTATGGCAGAAATAGGGCGGAACCCTAAGGAAATTCAGGGCCACAATTTTTACTGAATCTGATACTTTCGAAGAAGTTGTAGGAATAATCGAAACTATAACGTGACAACTTTTCAAATTCCAAATTTCAGTATTTAAAAGGATTTGTAGTGTTCTTGCAAATATATGTGTCATTGCTGCAGTTTTTGCAAGCCTGGTATTTTCAGAAGCGTTGTGAATTGTTTAGACTTATGGGGCTTAATTTTAAACTTAAATTGCAGGGGCGGGGGGGCTGTGAAAATTGCAAAAATGCAATGCGGGTTCGGAAGCCGGCTCCAACCAGCCGACTTCCGAGTTTCCCACAGATGCACCTGTGTGCGCGCGGGCGTCCCGAATCCGGAAGTCCCGTCGGCAATTAAAGCTGGCGGGATAATAGTTAAAGAATCAAATGTACCTCATTGAGGTACATAAGGCACTTTACATAGGAACATAGGAACAGGAGTAGGCCATTCAGCACCTCGTGCCTGCTCTGCCATTTGATAAGATCATGGCTGATCTGTGATCTAACTCCATATACCTGCCTTTGGCCCATATCCCTTAATACCTTTGGTTGCCAAAAAGCTTTCTATCTCAGATTTAAATTTAGCAATTGAGCTAGTATCAATTGCCGCTTGCGGAAGAGAGTTCCAAACTTCTACCACCACTTGTGACACATTAGGTAGTTAGAACAATTTTTAACTTACCTAGGCGGCTTTCCCACGGCTTCTGATTCATGCCTGGTGAAACCCACGATCTTCCCTTCTTCCCACCCCCTCCCCCCCGATCATCCACTCTTCCCCCCCCCCCCCCCCCGAGCTTCCACTCTCTCCCCCCGATCTTCCACTCCCTCCCCCCCCCCCCCCCCGATCTTCCCCTCTCCCCCCCCACCCCGATCTTCAGCGCCCTCCAGTCTCTGTTCCAGTGCTGGATGATGTCTCTCTCCCTCTCTCTCTCTCTCTCTCTCTTTCTCTCCCCCATCTCGGCGTTGCAGCCCCTGTCGCCAGCCAGCCTGTCAATCAGGCTGGCTCCCGGGCCCGAAACCCGGAAAGAATTTGAATCACCATCAATTACATTGCAATCGCGTCGGAAACGGTAAGTTTATTTTTATTCAGGTTTGCCACGTGCACCTTCACACCCCCACCCACACCCCCCCCCCCACTGCTGCCAACCCGCCACCATTTCAAAATTGAGCCCATGATGATGCTTTGGAATGATGGCACTTCACAATCTTTATAAGGGTTGTGAATTCTCTTGAAGATAATGTAGAGACATCACCGACAAAAATTTACCCTAATGCTGAAAAGCAGATTTTACAGAGCCAGAAATCAGAACAAGGTCAGAAAAAAGGACAGGCTCTTTGGCAAAGGCAGAAACAACCCTCACAAAGTTGGTCTGGCAACACATTGTTACATAAGAACATAAGAAATAGGAGCAGGAGTACGGCCACTCGAGCCTGCTCCACCATTCAATCAGATCCTGGCTGATCTTCTACTTCAACTCCACTTTCTCGCCCTATCCCCTCCCCTCATGGTCAAGGCAATTCAGAGATTGAAACACACTGCATGACATGAAGGATTATCTCTCCATATAATTGTTTCGAGATGTGACCATCACACTTCACGTGTCACACTGTCACAAATGGTCATAGTGAAACATAAGAAGCCCAATCATTTCCAATCTACAGAGTAAGTTCCCTAGTAACAGAAATATCACTTCTAATTGATCTTAATGGGGTTTACATGAAGTTATATAGAAGTAACAACACAGAAACAGGCCGTTCGGCCTAATCAGTCCGTGTTGGTGTTTATCCTCCACACAAGCAGTGCCTAAACCCAAGTGCCCGCCCTCTTCCCATATCCCTTTATCAGCCTTTCCTTCAATCACCTATCCAACCTATTTTAAAATGTAGAACATGGTCTCAGCTTCAGCCCGATAATATATTCCACAACCCTCTGAGTAGAAAAAGTTTCTCCTGCTCTCTGTCCCAAACCTCTTGCATTTAATCTTATATCTTTGTCCCAATGTTCTAGACACCACAATCATTGAAAACAGGCTGTTTCTACCTATCCCGTCCTATCCTTTCATAATTTTAAACACCTCTATCAAATCACCCCATAATCTCCTCTGCCCTTTTTTGCATTTGTAATTCATGAATTTTATGAACTGGCACTCCTGGGATGGAACTTCACCCACTGGGAGGGCATATTAGGAATTTAATGGCTGCTCCCCAATGATTTTCTGCCCCTTAAAATTAACAGGCAGAAAACCATGGGGAGTGCGAACCTGGTTTCCCGATATCCGCTCCAACGAGCGAAGCTCTGTACCAGCGATGTAAATTCATAACGTTATCCATTAGGGATCACACTTTAAAGAAATTATAACCGAGAAAGAAAAAGACTAAGAGCAATTAGCCTCTAACTGACCTCAGCAAGGCACAGTAATTAGACCATGCAGCCTGAAAGGGACACACCTGATAACATACAGCTGCACTTTTCCAGCAGAATGAATGATACACTATGTGTTACAGGGTATGACGCTACAATCATTACATGGAGTGAATTATCGCCTGGGTGGAGGAAAATCGCACGGGGAGGATTGAATGCCAGTACCAGAGCCAGCCTGATTTTCCTTCTACTAAGAGGGAAAATTGGACAGGATCCGTTATGGACATGCGATCCTCTCCACCTGATTTTCAGCCTTGCGCACCGCCCAGGTGGTGTTTTACGCCCGGGCAGTAAATCTACTCCAGTGTGTCCTTTGACTTAACGTAAGTAATATATATGTATATGCGTGTGATATATATTAGTAGATCTCCTATGGCATTGCTCATCAAGTCAGAGCTATTTTAAGCTGTGTAATGAAAAATTGTAATGAACACTATATTATCAGGGACACTGATTTATAGTCAGGGTGGGGGTGTTGCTCAAGCACCATAAAGGCTGTTATCCATCGTTGACTTCCTCTCCGTCTGTTGAAATTTGAGGTGCTCCATTATTTAAATTGCAAATAGCACTCATGACTTAAGAGGATATAGTCACGGTGGACACGTGGCAGATGAAGTTTAATGCAGAAAAATGCGAGGTGATGCATTTCGGTAGGAAAAATGAGGAGAAGCAGTATAAACTGGAGGGCATAACTCTAAAGGGGTCGAGGAACAGAGAGATTTGGGGGTATATGTGCACAAATCATTAAAGATGGCAGGGCAGATTGAGAAAGCAGTTAAGAAAGCATACGGGATCCTGGGCTTTATAAATAGAGGCAAAGATTACAAAAGCAAGGAAGTCATGATGAGCCTTTATAAAACACTAGTTCGGCCACAACTGGAGTATTGTGTCCAGTTCTGGACACTGCATTTTAGGAAAGATGTGAAGGCCTTAGAGAGGGTGCAGAGGAGATTTACTAGAATGATTCCAGTGATGAGGGATTTAAATTACGTGGATAAACTGGAAAAGCTGGGATTGTTCTCCTTGGAACAGAGAAGGTTGAGAGGAGATTTGATAGAGGTATTCAAAATAATGAAGGATCCAGACAGAGTAGAGAGAGAGAAACTGTTCCCATTGGCAGAAGGGTCAAGAATCAGAGGGCATAGATTTAAGGTGATTGGCAAAAGAACCAAAAGTGACATGAGGAAAAACTTTTTTACACAGCGAGTGGTTAGGATCTGGAATGCACTGCCCAAGGGAGTGGTGGAGGCAGATTCAATCATGGCCTTCAAAAGCAAACTGGATAACTTCTTGAAACGAAAAAAGGTGCAGGGTTACGGGGATAGAGCAGGGGAGTGGGACTAGCTGGATTGCTCGTGCATAGAGCTGGTGCGGACTCGATGGGCCAAATGGCCTCATTCTGTGCTGTAATCTTTCTATGATTCTAAGTATAAGCATCAATTCTGCTTCAAGTAGCAGAGGTTTCTCCAGCTTAAGGTTAATGAGGTCTTTTGGGTGAATCCCACCCCCACAAGGCAGAAAAACCGCACTCCCAGCCATTTATTTATGTGTGTAACAGTTTTGAGACATGTCTGACACACATGCAAATTTCAGTGTTTAAAAAAGCAATGGATAGAGAATTATGGTCAGCAATAGAAAATACCTTCTAATTGACTTGATAATCAAAATGTCTATTTCACATTCCTGCTGGATTCTCTCATTCACACCTGTTACTTTCCATTTTGGAGCAGTTTTTCATTTGGCTTATTTCTGCTTCATCATCAGTTGGTATCTGGGAGGTGGTCATACAAAGTGCAGTAGTTACTCTAACTTCCACAGATAGTGTTCCTGAGTTTACTCGCCATTTGGGGCAAATTTCTGCCTTTAAATAAGCCGACTGGCATTTTTGGAGGTGGTTGCTGGGGCAGGATCAATTTCCGCTGGATGTCTGCCCCGTAATGGGTGCGCTGTAGTTTGAGATCTGGGCCTTACACAATTGTGTTTGCTGCTGATTCCGGGAACTCAGTACAGGCAGTTATATTGAGGGGCAATGGCAGTGGAGTCCCCAAATCCAATGTCTTGTGTTTCCATTGCACCAAGGGTAACAGAATGAATAAAATGAGAGATACCTGTTTCCAGTAACAGCTGAGACTGCTGGAAGTGCTTTACTTTGAAGCCTGCAGCCTGAAGAAACTTTCAGGAGAGATTGCTGGAGTAACAGAAGATCTTTTAAAGCCTTTTTTATTGACCTTACTTGTGGATGGAACTGAATTTGCCTTTGACAGCCTGAGAGCCACTAAGACAACTGGATATTTTTGCCCCCACCCACAGTAAGAGATTTTGAAAACCAACTATGGGATTTCCAACTGGGACTCCCTTGTTTGCTATTTTAATGGATGAGGAGGAGCATTGCAGGATGGAGGAAAGGAGAGGGAGGCAATATTTGAGGAAACAGTCCCATATGAGATATTAATCCTCAAAGAATTTATAGGTCATGCAGATCCTTTGAAGACCTCAGTGAGGAGTGCTGTGTCAGAAAAGTTCACTTGATATTGTGTTCTCTTCTTTTCTGCCTCCTTGCAATATCCTGTTCCCTTCTTTGGGGGCTTCTGCCACTTCCTTCACTTGAAGACATGCTTTAAAAGTGGTACAAAAACCTCGCATGAGCCATCCATTATAGAAGCAACAGTTAAACATAGAAACATAGAAAATAGGAGCAGGAGTAGGCCATTCGGCCCTTCGAGCCTGCTCCGTCATTCAGTATGATCATGGCTGATCCTCTATCTCAATACCATATTCCCGCTCTCTCCCCATACCCCTTGATGCCTTTTCTTTCTAGAAATCTATCTAGCTCCTTCTTAAATATATTCAGCAACTTGGCCTCCACAGCCTTCTGTGGTAGAGAATTCCACAGGTTCACCACCCTCTGAGTGAAGAAATTTCTCCTCATCTCAGTCCTAAATGTCCTATCCCGTATCCTGAGACTGTGACCCCTCGTTCTGGACCCCCCCCCCACCCGGCCAACTGGGGGAAACATCCTCCCTGCATCCAGTCTGTCTAGTCCTGTCAGAATAGAACTTACTGAGACAAGCACTTTCCTATTTATCCCAGCTTGTAGCTGCAAACTTCATCTAGACTTGGCTTTTTAATGGCCTAGCTCTAATTTTAAGATTTTGCCCCCCTTGCTCCCCCACCAAAGGAAATAGTTTCTCTGTAACTATCCTATCGAATCCCTTTGTCATTTTAAACATCTTGATTAAATCACCCCTCAAACTTCTAAACTCAAGGGAATACATACCAAGTTTATGTAACCTGTCTGCATAATTTAACTCTTTAGGCCCTGATATCATTCTGGTGAATCTGTGCTGTCTCCCCTCCAAGGCCAATATATCTTTCCTGAGGTTTGGTGACCAAAACTGAACGCAATACTCCAGATGGGGTCTGACCAAGGCTCTGTACATTGATGTGGAGATGCCGGTGATGGACTGGGGTGGACAAATGTAAGGAATCTTACAACACCAGGTTATAGTCCAACAGTTTTATTTGAAAATCACAAGCTTTCGGAGCTTACCTCCTTCGTCAGGTGAGTGAGTGAAGGGTTCTAAAATCGCATAGCATATATTAGGTTGGGAGATGATCACAGCAATCAAAGGTGTCGTTGGTGTTCAGACAGGTTAGCCACGGAAAACATTACTGAATACACAATGGGTAAGATTACAAAGACAGAAAGAGAGAAAGAGACCCGAAAGGCAGAGAGAGAGAGAGAGAATGTCCAGTTGTATTAAAAACAGATAACTTTTTTTTCCGCTGGTGGGGTTACGTGTAGCGTGACATGAACCCAAGATCCCGGTAGAGGCCGTCCTCATGGCCTCAACCGGGATCTTGGGTTCATGTCACGCTACACGTAACCCCACCAGCGGAAAAAAAAGTTATCTTTTTAATACAACTGGATATTCTCTCTCTCTCTCTCTCTCTCTCCCTGCCTTTCGGGTATCTTTCTCATGGAGACGAAGTCCCGTCTTCACACTGAGGACACCATCCAACGTGTTGTGTGGCACTACCACCGTGCTAAATGGGATAGATTCAGAACAGATCTAGCAGCTCAAAACTGGGCATCCATGAGGCGCTGTGGGCCATCAGCAGCAGCAGAATTGTATTCCAGCACAATCTGTAACCTCATGGCCCGGCATATTCCTCACTCTACCATTACCAACAAGCCAGGGGATCAACCCTGGTTCAATGAGGAGTTTAGAAGAGCATGCCAGGAGCAGCACCAGGCGTACCTAAAAATGAGGTGCCAACCTGGTGAAGCTACAACTCAGGACTACATGCATGCTAAACAGCAGAAGCAACATGCTATAGACAGAGCTAAGCGATTCCACAACCAACGGATCAGATCAAAGCTCTGCAGTCCTGCCACATCCAGTCGTGAATGGTGGTGGACAATTAAACAACTAACGGGAGGAGGAGGCTCTGCAAACATCCCCATTCTCAATGATGGCGGAGTCCAGCACGTGAGTGCAAAAGACAAGGCTGAAACGTTTGCAACCATCTTCAGCCAGAAGTGCCGAGTGGATGATCCATCTCAGCCTCCTCCCGATATCCCCACCATCACGGAAGCCAGTCTTCGGCCAATTCGATTCACTCCACGTGATATCAAGAAACGGCTGAGTGCACTGGATACAGCAAAGGCTATGGGCCCCGACAACATCCCAGCTGTAGTGCTGAAGACTTGTGCTCCAGAACTAGCTGTGCATCTAGCCAAGATGTTCCAGTACAGCTACAACACTGGCATCCACCCGACAATGTGGAAAATTGCCCAGGTATGTCCTGTCCACAAAAAGCAGGACAAATCCAATCCGGCCAATTACCGCCCCATCAGTCTACTCTCGATCATCAGCAAAGTGATGGAAGGTGTCGTCGACAGTGCTATCAAGCAGCACTTACTCACCAATAACCTGCTCACCGATGCTCACTTTGGGTTCCGCCAGGACCGTTCGGCTCCAGACCTCATTACAGCCTTGGTCCAAACATGGCAAAAGAGCTGAATTCCTGAGGTGAGGTGAGAGTGACTTCCCTTAACATGAAGGCAGCATTTGACTGAGCGTGGCACCAAGGAAAATTGAAGTCAATGGCAATCAGGGGGAACACTCTCCGGTTGCTGGAGTCATACCTAGCACAAAGGAAAATGGTAGTGGTTGTTGGAAGCCAATCTACTCAGCCCCAGGACATTGCTGCAGGAGTTCATCAGGGCAGTGTCCTAGGCCCAACCATCTTCAGCTGCTTCATCAATGACCTTCCCTCCATCATAAGGTCAGAAATGGGGATGTTCGCTGATGGTTGCACAGTGTTCAGTTCCATTCGCAACCCCTCAGATAATGAAGCAGTCCATGCCTGTGTGCAGCAAGACCTGGACAACATCCAGGCTTGGGCTGATAAGTGGCAAGTAACATTTGCACCAGACAAGTGCCAGGCAATGACCATCTCCAACAAGAGAGAGTCTAACCATCTCCCTTTGACATTCAATGGCATTACCATCGCCGCATCCCCCACCATCAACATCCTGGGGGTTACCGTTGACCAGAAACTTAACTGGACCAGCCATATAAATACTGTGGCTACGAGAGCAGGTCAGAGGCTGGGTATTCTGTGGAGAGTGACTCACCTCCTGATTCCCCAAAGCCTTTCCACCGTCTACAAGGCACAAGTCAGGAGTGTGATGAAATACTCTCCACTTGCCTGGATGAGTGCAGCTCCAACAACACTCAAGAAGCTCGACACCATCCAGCACAAAGCAGCCTGCTTGATTGGCACCCCATCCACCACCCTAAACATTCACTCCCTACATCACCAGCACACCGTGGCTGCAGTGTGTTCCATGTACAGGATGCACTGCAGCAACTCGCCAAGGCTTCTTCGACAGCACCTCCCAAATCCGCGACCTCTACCACCTAGAAGGACAAGGGCAGCAGGCACATGGGAACAACACCACCTGCACGTTCCCCTCCAAGTCACACACCATCCCGATTTGGAAATATATCGCTGTTCCTTCATCGTTGCTGGGTCAAAATCCTGGAACTCCCTTCCTAACAGCACTGTGGGAGAACCTTCACCACACGGACTGCAGTGGTTCAAGAAGGCGTCCTTCCACCAGCTTCTCAAGGGCAATTAGGGATGCGCAATAAATGCCCACATCCTATAAACGAATAAAAAAGAAAGGTACACAAATCAAATTATGCTTCGGCCAACAGCATTAGTTCAGGTGTTACCACTGTTTCTGTGCTCTGTGATAAATAAGCAGCATCTGTCAGGACATGATGGATACTTATGCAAGAGGATCAAATGTGATTCTAAAAGAAGATAGTCGGCCTGCAGAATAAAGGGTACTTTTTACGTCGCGCTTTGTGCAAAAGGTCCATTCTACCAGAGGCTAATCACCCTTTGTCATGTGATGCTGAGAGGCAGTCAGCATCCTGTGCCGATCAGTCTCTCTCCTACTCGATCAAAATTAGAGTGACTGCACCTGGATCCATTATTATAACTTTACACAAAAAGCAAATTGAGTTATAATTCTCCCTTGACTGGGAAATAATTATTGGAAGTGAAATGTCATTCGTAATTCTGATACATTTCCAGAATTTGCTTAAAAAAAACAGTGAGCTCAACAGTGCTCACGATTGTTAGTGGTGAAATACAGGAGCAAATTCCGGTGTTCACACGTGTGCAGTGAAACACGGAAATCCAGAATTTGCTCCTCCTGGTTCTCTGGCGACATGACAGCTTCGAATTAAAGGGATATCACTGGCTGGAATCAGTAGACGCAAAGGACCAGTGCCAATTTGCTCAGCTGCCCACCTGGAAAGTAATTAATATCGTCACAAAACAGGTATGCTTAAAATACCAGGTCTAAACTAAGCCTTAATGACTGCGAAACAACTGAAAATTAACTTTTAAAAATGTAGCCTCTCATTAATCCTTATTTTAATAGTTTTTGGTCATTAAAAAAAAATTAAAATGAACAATTTTTTTTTACTTTTCTCTTCTGTCTCTTTCATTTAATTTGATTATTTCTTACCCACTTTTTTTTCACTGTCTATAACTGTTTTTACGAATGATTTTAATATTGTACCTTTCACTTCCTGGATTTCATGTTCCAGCTTGTAGAAACTCTTCACAGCTTGTCAACAATTCTGCAATCTGATTGGTTGAGGGAAGAGAGTGCTCCTGTCACTTCTCCCATGGGTCCTAGCTTCTCTGGAGCTAACGCTGGGCTCTTCTCCACTTCCTATTAGGGGAAGTGTACCCAATAAAGTTAGTGGGTTAGTAAAAATCTATGTAGCGGCAAGCACTGTTGGTTCGCCTCTCCGAATAATTTCTGGGCCATTGTTTTTTTCCCCTTTGTAAATATTAAAAGATGCAGACTATCGAATGTGTGTGGCATGAATTTTGCATCAATATGAATTTTTTTGATTAAAATTATGGCCTCCACCGTACCTTCGCCAGAAGTGTTAGAAACACCGCTTACGCTGCACTTCCGGCCAAGTTGCGAGAGCAGCTCCAATGAAATCCTGGCCCATGTCTCAATACTTATTCTGTCCAGTTAAAGTTAGAACACGTGAGAACGTTCATTAAAACCAGTTTCTCTTCATGATTTTTGCATTATATATCAGGAAGATTATATAAGTAACAGTTAATTAAGGGAAAAAAATTAATGTCAAATCAAAATACAAGCCATATTTTTAAAGATGTGTTGGTTCATTATTTCTGAACATTAATGCTGACGCAGTAGCAATGCTGACAGTGAGTCAGGGGTTAGGTTGTCACAAGCTGGGGGGTGCAAGGGTGAGGAAGCGAGGGAGGGGTGTACACCTCCACAGAAAGAATTTGGAAAGGAGCTTATAAGTCATCTCCAAAGACAGCGAAGTAAGTGTTTTTTGATTGGTTCCTGGAAAGTAAACAAATAGGGCTAGATTTTCCATCTGCCTCCTGCCGATTTTTCAGCGAATCTGGGATGGGTGCAAGCGGAAAGTTGTTCATGGGGTGCACTCTGCCATAGCCTTAACTCCCATCATTTCCCAATGGGTGCACTCAGGGACTTACAATGCACCTGCCCAAATGTGAGTGGGTACATGCAAATTTGCCCCAAATTATTTAACTCTCTAGGCTAGAATGATAATTCAGTCTTCAACAATGCAGTGTGATTTGTTCAGTTTGTATTTGACTGACAGTTCCTTTTTAGAATCATAGAATCATAGAAATTTGCGACACAGAGGGAGGCCATTCAGCTCATTGTGTCTGTGCCGGCCAAAAGAGATCGATCCCACTTAATCCCACTTTCCAGCTCTTGGTCCGTAGCCCTGTAGATTACAGCACTTCAAGTGCATATCCAAGTACTTTTTAAATGCGATGAGGGTTTCTGCCTCTACCACCCTTTCAGGCAGTGAGTTCCAGACTCCCACCACCCTCTAGGTGAAAACATTTCTCTTCAGCTCCCCTCTAATCCTTCTACCAATTACTTTAAATCTATGACCCCTGTTTATTGACTTCTCTGCTAAGGGAAATAGGTCCTTCCTATCCACTCTATCTAGGCCCCTCAATTAAATCTCCCCTCAGCCTCCTCTGTTCCAAAGAAAACAACCCCAGCCTGTCAAATCTTTCCTCATAGCTAAAATTCTCCAGTCCTGGCAATATCCTCGTAAATCTCCACTGTACCCTCTCTAGTGCAATTACATCTTTCCTGTAATGTGGTGACCAGAACTGTACGCAGTACTCAAGCTGTGGCCTAACTAGTGTTTTATACAGTTCTAACATAACTCCCTGTTCTTATATTCTGTGCCTCGGCTAATAAAGGAAAGTATCCTGTATGCCTTCTTAACCACCTTATCTACCTGTCTTGCTACCTTCAGGTATCTGTGGACATGCACTCCAAGGTCCCTCACTTCCTCCACACCTCTCAGTATCCTCCCATTTATTGTGTATTCCCTTGCCTTGTTTACCCTCCCCAAATGCATTACCTCACACTTCTCCAGATTGAATTCCATTTGCCACTTTTTTGCCCACCTGACCAGTCCATTGATATTTTCCTGCAGTCTACAGATTTCCTTCTCACTATCAACCACATGGCCAATTTTTGTATCATCTGCTCCCTACATTTAAGTCTAATTCATTGATATATACGACAAAAATTTGAATTTGGGAGTTAAGATAATCAAAAGCCATGAAGTCCCGGTAACTCTTTTACGAGATTTAAAAAAAGATTGTTCTGCTCAAGTTGGAAAGTCCCATCAGAAGTGATAATTTGAAATCTCAGAAGCAACCGTCAGTACCAGTTAGTTTGATTTTCCTTAAAGAAAGAAAAAACACTGTAGTCAATATTCTCCTCCATGATCCTGCTTGATTCCAGGTGGCATAGCGGTGGGGAATGAAGGAAAAGGTGAGCGATGACGCTTACCACCACCTCACTGACCGGCCTACATTTCCCACTGCCGTTGGTCTCCTCTTCCCCACCTGCCACATATAAATAGCGATAGGGCGGGACCTGGGTCCCTGGCAGAAATCCATCCTATCTGCCTCTCTTACGGTAGCTTCTCGAGTTGCCGTGTGAAAAGTGGCAATAGGCCCGGAAAGCTGTGGTAACGGCCCTGAGTTACTCCTATGAAGGGAGAGGCCTCCTCTTCTCAATTCCACCACAAAAACTTACCTGTTGAAGGCCCCAGTCTCGGCCAAGACCTCCGGTGGGCTTTGGTTTCTGATCTTTGGGGCGCTTCTGCCCTATTAAGATCCTTTGCCAGATCTTCTGCAGCTCCATTGGGATCGCCCACTTAGCACTTATGGGTTCCCTCTTCATGACAGGAATCCCACCGGGAGCCCACTATGCATCTCTAATGACCCCGACCCAGGCGGATTCATAGCACCGGGTGGACTGGAACACCGGCCGAGGAGGAAAATCTGGCCTGTGTGGATTTTACAAAGGATTAGCTTAGTTCTTAGAGTTGTAATTTTTTTAATTGTCTTTTTAAGTGTCAGCCTTTGCTCAGTGGTAGCACTCTTGCCAGAAGGTTGTGTGTTCAAGTCTGCGCTCCAGAGATTTGAGCACGAAAATCCAGGCTGACACTTCACTGCAGTACTGAGAGAGTGCTGCACTGTCGGAGGTGCTGTCTTTCAGATGACACCATGTCACAGATGGACGTAACTATCGCACTATTTTGAAGAAGGGCAGGGGAGTCCTGGCCAATATTTACCCCTCAACCACCATCACTTAAAAAAAAACAGATTATCTGGTCATTATCTCATTGCTGTTTATGGGATCTTGCTGTGCACAAATTCGCTGTAGCGTTTCCTACATTACAACACTTCAAAAGTACTTGTTGGCTGTAATGCGTTTTGGGACGTCCTGAAGTCATGAAAGGTGTTATTTAAATGCAAATTCTTTCTTTATTATTTTGCCTGTTCCTGGAGTTAGATGGAAGGTTGCCTTCTGGAAATGTAGAATTATGTTATATGACTGCGTTTTACGTGCTTTTGTAAAATAAACTTAAGACAAGGACTGGTGTGATGCTCTACCACTTTTGAAGAGTGAAGTGAGACCTTATGAAGGCATGAAATAAGTCCAGTCGCTAAAAACAATTACCAGAAATGGTTTGCTGTTGTTATCTCCGGCACGTTACTGAAAGCTAACCTAGTTCTCAAGGCAATGTTAGATATTCTCGAAGGCACGGAGAGTTGGGACTCACCCATGGGAGAGATCTAAGATACAAGAGGTGAAATAATAATCTCTGATAGGAAGTTTATACAAGACCCAAAAATCAGTTAATCGTAGATTCAGAACATTTGCCTTTGTAGATAGATCATTAAACATCTGTAATATATGTATCGCTGGCTGCGTGGAGTTTCTTCTCGTTTCAGTATCCCACTGCCTGAGGATCTGTATCTATTTAAACTGGTAGAAAACTCTCACTCCAAATTTCCTTGATACTTCCTCACAAAAGTGGGGCACAATGATGGTGGGGAATCCTTTAGTGTAACGGATTTTTGGGTGGGACCTGTTCTTGCTGGGATTCCACCCAATTTTGCCCCCGACAACATTTCTGGCGAAGATGGCGATGGGCACTTTCTGTGCCTGCCCCTTTTGGAGCGTCCCTAACCTATTTGACCCAGACTGTCAGCCCAGAACTGGAATCCCTGCAGGAGGTGAGGGAAGGACTGCAGGCCTGCAGCAGGATGGTTTGGATTTAGTGGAGTTTACAGCCCTGGGTGCCAGAGAAATACATACACAGATCATTAGATACTCATTCTACATGGACTAATATGGCTCCCATTCATGGCTGCTCTAATAGTGAAATCATCGATCTTTGGGTCTCATAAAAGAAACATGCCACATTGCCCACTAATACGTCTTAAAACTAGGGAGATGATTGAACAACAGGATAATTTCAGGCTGGAACTTGCTCCGACCGGCGTGGCGAGGCTGTCTGCATATCCTGTGGAAAATACTTACCTCATGGTTCCTGATGTCCACTTCCTCCTTCTTCGATTCTTTTGTAATTTGTGCGCTGTGAATTCAGCACAGGTTAATTCGGATCCGATACAGACTGTGGGAATGGAAGTCATGCCCACAGAATCTGTCAAGAAGAGAAGTCACTCCCACAAGCAGGCGAGTAGAAATCATTCCTTTACAGTTAACTTCTGTATGTTTAAATAAAAATTTAATATACCTTATTATAAAAAGCCAAGCAAATGATTTAATGTAATGAAACTTACAGAAGTTAAAAGTAAAAAACGTTTTTTAATTTTTAATTGTTTTTTAATGATCAAAAAATATTAAAATAAGAGTAATATGACATTCCACACTTTTAAAATTTAATTTTTTTTTGTTTCGCAGTCATTAACTATCATCGCGCTTTTAAAAAGTAGTGTAGGGCTGGTATTTTCCATTTGACGTATGCATTTTCGTTCCAGCTGGGCAGATGGATAAGTTTATGAATGTTTAATGATTTCTCTGATTTTAGCATACCATGCCCCTTTAATTTGGAACTGTCAAACCGCCGGCGAACCAATGGGAGCAAGTTCACGAATTCCTGGTTTTAGTGCACACGTGCGCATTCGCGAACTTGCTTCCTGGATTCGCCGGCGGAGAGAGAGGACGCCATTGCCATACGGCGTCCCAAGGTGAGCGATTTCAAGCCCATCACTTTAATGATTGGCCCATCATGTCCCGTTCACATTTCTACCACTTCTTATCACTATACTTTCCTGGGTGCCCCTTGTGCTTTCCAATGACCAATCCTAGCGCTTCTTCTAGGTGCAGTCTGAAAGCCAGTGTTGCAAGAGGTAGTTGGCTACACGTGTGGAATAAGAGCCTGTTAGGACTGAGGTGGCCCTTGCCTCATGGCAACTGAGTCTTAGGAAGGACTTGCTGTGGGCTGCATCACTGTTGCTGCTGCCTGGGCAGTCTGCCTCCTAGGTGCAAGTGGAATAGGCATGGATTGAGCTTGACGGGAGAGCTGGCATATGCCGCTATCCTGAGCGAGAAAGAGCATCATGTTGGAGGACTCCTGCTTCCAGACAGTAACACGTCGAGGTTTCTGCTGATATTTAGTTCCTTTCCTTTGCCTTGTTTACTAACTTTTTGAGGAAACACTATGAATATGATTTGCGCACCCCACTGATGGATTAGAGAATTTCTGGCTGTTTTGCCAATAACTAGTTTAGTTGCCTAACAAGTCCAAAGATATAATTACAATTACATTCTGGTTGTCTTTCATTCAGTAAGTAATGTCCAATCCCCAAACACACCCCCTTTTAGTTTCAAGAATTTCAGCAGTTTCAGTAACCCGTTTGGCCCTGAGGTTTTTCCATTTTACAAGCTTTTTGCTCCCTAGCATACCTGTGAGACTGTCACAATAGCTGAAAGAAGTGTTCTGAATTTAATGGATTTGTGTTGCACAAAGCAATCTGCAGCAAAATTGCTCACCCCTTGACTTTGGCTTGTTAAACCAATGCAGTAAGGCAAATTACTCCGTTGGCCCTGAGAATATGTGGTCATGATCTTGCCAGTCATGCCGGGATTGTGCCCGCTGGTACTGTCCAGCGTTGATGCGGTGGGAGTTTGCGGGATCAGTGGGAGGGCATCTAATTTACATGGAGTTGGCAGGTAGCCTCATCACTAATGGTGGTTCTCCCGCACCCACTTGACACAGGCAGCAAGAAAATCCCGGGCCTGCCCACCCTTCAGCACCCAATGTAAGGAAGGGTGCAATCCAATTTTCCAATCTTAAGAGGTCCAGACAGCTTTTCTGGACTTGGGCCGACTTGAGCCTGTCTGGAAATGGGTATGTCTCTTCTCTCTTGCTGTACCAGCCTCCGGCCTGATGTCTGGTCCAGACTGAGGCCCAGGGACACCCTTAATGTCATTGGCCTTACCAGAAGCAGGTGGAAGTTCTACCCGTGACAAGGCCAAGTAGAAAATTGCAGAAATAGCGGCAACTCAGAGTTATAGTAGGTGTCTTGTGGAACTCCTGAGGAAATTCATGGCTCTTATTGACAAAAAGAGGAAAATCGAATTACATCGGAACTACAGCACAGAAACAGGCCAGTCGGCCCAACTGGTCTATACCAGCGTTTATGCTCCACACAAGCCTCCTCCCTCCCTACTTTATCTACCCCTATCAGGATACCCTCCTATTCCTTTCTTCCTCATGTGTTTATCTAGCCTCCCCTTAAATGCATCAATGCTATTTGCCTCAACTACTCCTTGTGGTAGCGCGTTCCATATTCTTACCACTCTTTGGGTAAAGAAGTTTCTCCTGAATTCCCTATTGGATTTATTAGCGATTATTGTATATTAATGACCTCTAGTTTTGGACTCTCCCACAAGTGGAAACATTTGCTCTATGTCTAACCTATCAAACCCATTCACTATCTTAAAGACCTCTATCAGGTCACCCCTCAGCCTTCTCTTTTCTAGAGAAAAGAGCCCCAGCCTGTTCAGCCTTTCCTAATAAGGATATCCTCCAAGTATTAGCGCCAAAAATATGGCTCATAATTACATAATTGCATTAGTTGTTTTTGACTTCTGTTTTGTATTAACCGTGGATGTTATTATTTCTATTTACTCCAAAGGACTGATTTCCCAATATGCTCCCCCAGTAGGCAAGACTCAGTGCCGGGAGCATGCATTTATAAAATTTGGAATTTGTGTTATTTCTGTAATTCTGTTCAGCGGTGATTAAATAATGTACTATATGGAATCGATGAAAAACAATGCTGAGTAACACTAAGCAAAATAATAGTAAAGAAAACACTATCATATTTACAGGTTTCCATTTTTTTAGTGATAAAAGTGTATTGCCACAGCAATACGAGGCACAGACCAGTGACACTGGGCCCCGTCCCTATCTGTGATTCTTACGGTTTTGTTCCTTTCTGTTCAACTGAGTTCATCCTTTTTCTAACTGGTGTTGTTCAAGAATGTAAAAATAGATAGCAAAATCAGCAAATGTCAGTTGGGCTACGTGACTGTACTAACGGGCTTCACCTACCCACAATACCTGTTTTAGCCATATTCTGCTTATGTTTCTAGAACCTACAGCAGATATTTCTTATATAAAAACTCTCCAATATCTTTTGTCAAATGACAAACATGGACTCTATCCTTGACATAAAGAAAGACTTGTATTTATATAGCTCCTTTCACGACCTCAGGACATTCAAAAGCGCTTTACAACCAATGAAGTACTTTTGAAGTGTAGTCACTGTTGCAATGTAGGAAACATGGCAGCCAATTTGTGCTCAGCGAGGTCACACAAACAGCAATGAGATAATCACCAGATAATCTGTTTTAGTGATGGTTGTTGAGGGATAAATATTGACCAGGACACCGGGGAGAACACCTCTGCTCTTCTTCAAATAGTGCCATGGGATCTTACACTCTTCCTTTTTCAGGAAGCTGGCCTTTCCCATAGGCCAATCTCACACTTGAATGGGAACTATGAAATCGCAATGAAGATGTCAGCCAGATGCCCAATCATCAAAAAATCCACCCTGACAAAACAGGGTTTATCTGTGGGCAGCACTCATTAAGCAATGGCCATCAGCCACTGAATGTCATGCACAAGCCTAAAATGCAAGGCAAACACAGAGCGCCTCTTTTCCTTGACGCACAGCTAGTTTGTGAGTGGATAGAATGGGACTTCCTTTTTACTGGACTTTGAAGGATAAGACTTGAGAACTTCATTAAGTAGATGTCCCACCTGCACTTCAAAATTGGAGACAGTTAATAAACTTGTAGGAAATCTTCAATGATGAACAGACTGCACAGAATTATGCACTGATGTCCAAAATAAAGGGTAAAGTTAGATTACCCCTTGTTAAAGGTCACCTCATTGATAACTTGGGTCTTACCACAAAGCCAAATGGTTACAGAAGCTTTTTTGCCTAAGATGAATTACTTAACTGCATTCTTTCTTGCTGAACACAGCACGCACTGGGGGAGAAATTGGTTAGTGCCCAACTCTGGGCACGAAATGGGTGGTGCGACTGCAACGCGCAGCCAGAGAATCTGGCCAGAGGAGGGCTCAAAATTGGGCCTCGGCCTTCGTTACTAACCGGGGCCAATTGGCCGTGCTGATGCAGCTTAGCGTTCCGGCATGTGGAGCTGGCTCCACATTAAGGTATGTGAAAAAAAGGATACATAAATTGTCTTTGGTGGCCTCCAGCGGTCCCTTTAGTTAGGCTGCTGTAGTGCCTGAAAATCTAGTCAGAACCTAAGCAGCGCAAAATCCACCTAGCTTTTGATCAATTTCAGAGTGTGATCCTTAAACGGATGTTAGGCTTCTCATTAGCAAATGCCAGGGGCCTAACATCTGTTCCAGGTGACTGACAGGAACGCCTGAATGTCGCCCGAGGCAATATGGTGTTGGACATGTTTCAGGCGTCGTTCTGGCATGGGACATTGCGCTGCTAAACTGATCATTTTTGCTCCTGTTCTACACACGATAAACAGGTGAAGCAGGGTCCAATTTTTCCCCCACTGTTAAAATTGGTTACTGCTAGCTACTTCTGCAGGCTACAGAGAATATAAATCCCAGTTTCTTATACCGTAAGCATGTGAAGATTGCTCCTGAGGAACAAAAGGGTGGTTTAATATGCCAATGTCTGTTGAGTGCATATCCATCAGTGTCACTTATCCCGAAAATCCGTGCTGCTGTTTGCACTGCAGTTTCGTTGGATGGATAGGACCTCCACCTAACCAGTGATTTGTGCCACTGACCCCTCCAGAATTCACAGGGTCAGCTTATTTATATATTGAATGGCAGGCAAGGGAGTAAATCATTGGTGGGGTTGGGGGTAGAGGCAGGAAACTTGCTGCTGTAGAATCTAAAAGATTGCAGCAACTTAAAGGTGACAGCAGATAAGTGATGTGTGATTTCTCCTCCAACTATTGTCAACACATTCACTGCAGTGATTTCTTATCACAGGATTCATTTGTGATTCTCAAGACTTCATCATGGTTTCAACTTCACACACTAGGCCTGCAAGTGGAGGCAGAAAGAGGCTGGCAGAATTTTGCAGATCCGACCTTAGGATCCTCCTGGATAAGATCCGCTAGGTAGTGAGGCCACCTGTTGGGCTCACAGGGAAAGAGGCCACCGAAGGCAGTGACCAGAGCCATGTGGCGGGAGGTGACAGTGGCGCTGAGTGCTAACTCTCACTCTTAGGACAGTGGAACTGTGTTGGAAAAAGTGCACTGACCTGACCAAGGCAGGCACGTTAAGAGAAGGATGACCATCCCCTTTTCACTTTGACACCATGGGAACCTCTCCAAGTAACCAATCTGAGTTCTTGAATGAAATGACAAGTCCTCATTGACAGTGCACCCTGATTCAATGGCTTTCTAACTCTTCCACTTGGACCCTATGTTTGGATCTCCCCTCAGACACCCTTCTCGCCTGTTGCCTCTTACAACTTCAACTTCTCATATCACAGGGTCCTTCTAGCAATTGTCCTTCCTGCCTATTGCCACCTGGAAGATTGCCTTCATATTCTTACCTTCACCTCTCGCTGTTCATATTGTTCTAGGAGAAACTGACACACAAAGCTCAGGAAAGGCAGGCCACTGGCAGGTGGATTCCCAGCCAAAAAGGACCTGACAGATCTCAAGGAGCAGGCACCTGAGCTGAAGGAGAGGCAAGCGTCTTTGGTAGTCAGCGATGGCAAGGTCTGTGGGTCAGCGCAGGCTGCAGGTGAGTGGGTGCTAACCTGTACCTGCACCTGTTACAGAACTTTATGAGACCAAGTTGCCATTAAACTCAGGAGCTGTCTCTATCTTGTCACTCTTACCTCATTTCATCTTCATCTGTAGATCCTGCACAGCACAGGGAGTGGAAGAGGATAATGATGAGGACGAGATGGAAAGAAGTCCTTTAAGTGTTGATGGTGAAAATGATGATGATGATGATGATAATGGCAACAAGGATGATGATGACAGTCCTGGCCCTTGTACCTCTGGTGCTTCACTCCTCTCTATAACACCACCATCATCACATGACTTAACTGCCCCACACACCCGCTCAGAGACTTTCACCTGGGGTGGAGGGGGGATCTCTAGATTGTGGGGATGAGAATACTGCACTGGATGACTCACTGAGCACGAGGGAGGTTGCAGAGATTCCTTGCCTTGACTGAGGAAGCTGCGAACTCAGATATCACGGGTCCTGCTTTGAAAAGATGGATGTTCGCTGAACATCACACCTTAGGATCGCTCCACCAGGATGTGTGGCATATGACAGGGGCCTTGATTTGGTCCACTGGATTTATACGCAACAACACCAGGGAGGTTGTTTGCCTCACATCAGAGATCAATGAAGCTTGTGGCAGTTTCATTCCATTCTGCAACCGTCCCCTCCCGCAGCAACATTCCAGGACAAGTCACTGCCTCATCCTCATTGGAAAGAAGAAAGAACTTGTATTTATTGCTTTTTGCATCCTAAGAAGTACAGTCACTGTTGCTATGTAGGCAAATGCGGCAGCCAATTTGAACACAGTAAGATTCCACAAACAGCAATGAGATAAATGACTAGAGAATCTGTTTTAGTAGTGTTGGTTGAGGGAAAAATATTGGCCAGGACACCAGGAGAATTCCCTGCTTTTCTTCTGATAGTGCCATGAGGCTTTTACATCCAACTGAGAGGGCAGACGGAACTTTGGTTTAGCATCTCATCCAAAAGACGGCATCTCCAACAGCACAACACTCTCTCAGTGCTGCACTGAAGTGTCAGCCTAGATTCTGTCTCTGGAGTACGGCGTGAACCCCTGACCTCCTGACTCAGAAGCAAAAGTGCTACCAATGAGCCAGAGCTGACACAAAAACCCTGAGGTACAAGCTTGAAAGAGCTCTGAATTCTGACCTTTAGACACTCTCCCAGGGCTTTCAGGATCTAGTGAAAACCATTAGATCTGCTATCCTGCTGATCATTGGTTACCTTGAAACACAGCCCGTTAACAAAGGCATGATTAGAATTGACTGACATAATACTGCTGTTTCTCAGGATAGTGGCATATGCCAGGTTTCCAGCTTAGCCCCTCAGTGACCTACTGCAAGAGCATGTAAGAGGCAGGGGCAGGCCATTCAGGCAGTCACACAAGAGATACAGCCCGCTGCGAGTCTCGCCTCAGCCGTCAGGAGATGGGATCCACGTCGGTCTCAAAAGCCTCTTATACCAGAGCAACAGCCAACCACCTGTAGTGACACCAACCCTCAGGTGGTGCCTAGACACAGCAACAGGATAAAAAAAGAACTTGCAGCCAATTTGTGCACAGCAAGGTCCCACAAAACAATAATGAGATACTGGCCAGATAATCTGCTTTTTAGTGCTGTTGGTTGAGGGGAAAATATTGGCCAGGACACCGGGGAGAACTCCCCTGCTCTTCTTCAAATTGTGCCATGGGATGTTTTATGTCCACTTGAGAGGGCTGATGGGGCTTGGTTTAACGTCTCATCCGAAAGACAACACCTCTGACAGTGCAGCACTCCCTCAGTACTGCACTGACGTGTCAGCTTAGATTATGTGCTCAAGTCCCTGGAGTGAGTCTTGAGCCCACGACCTTCTGACTCCGAAGCAAGAGTGGTACCACTGAGCCAAGACTTAGAGAAGCACATCTAGGAACCCAAGGGTCACACAGTGATAATAAGTAGGTTGGATCACTGTTACTGTTAAATAAATATGATGTTGCACTTTGAGTTTTCTTGGTTGTTTGAAGAGATCCTGATATCCCGGGTAGTACAAGCACGCGAAGAGCTTGCATGTGAAATTTACCACTGGGAATTTTTACCCGGATAGATAAAGACAATACAAGTACATGGACAAGCGAGACATTTAAAAAGCTTGGGTTGGGAATTTTCTCCGGTGCTCCCACTCTTCCGCACTTCCAACGGAGTTACAGCAGCAGAGCGGGAGCAACTCCGAGGAAATTCCCAGCCATAAATTTCCAGATGCATTCTCCAAATTCTGGGATCTTCAGTCGTATTGTGGGTTCCCCAAAGTCGGATTTTCTGAATGTGGGCTGCCAACTGAGAGCCTCGCTCAGCAGGAACGCATAGCAGGAAATGGCAACTGTACTTCCCCCGATTTTCAGTCCATTTAAAATGAACAGATGGAAAATTGTTTGGAGCATGCCCACAATTTCCCAATATTCAGACATGGCATTCAGAAAATTGGACCTGTGTCCAAAAGAGTAGAACTTTAAGGGTTGATTCTCTCATTTCATAGAATCATAGAAATTTATGGCACAGAAGGAGGCCATTCGGCCCATTGTGTCTGTGCCAGCCGAGAAAGAGCTATCATGCCTAATCCCACTTTCTAGCACTTGGTCCATAGCCTTGTAGGTTATGGCACTTCAAGTGCTTATCCAAGTACTTTTTAAATGTGATGAGGGTTTCTGCCTCTACCATCCTTTCAGGCAATGAGTTCCAGACCCCTATCACCCTCTGGGTGAAAAATTTTCTCCTCAGCTCCCCTCTAATCCTTCTACCAATTACTTTAAATCTATGCCCCATGGTTATTGACCTCTCTGCTAAGGGAAATAGGTCCATAAGAGATAGGAGCAGGAGTAGGCCATTCGGCCCCTCGAGCCTGCTCCGCCATTCAATGAGATCATGGCTGATCAGATTTTTACCTCAACTCCACTTTCCCGCCCTTTCCCCATATCCTTTGACTCTCTCGCTGATCAAAAATTTGTCTAACTCAGCCCTGAACGCATTTGATGACTCGGCCTCCACAGCCCCCCAGGCAAAGAATTCCAAAGACCCAGGACCCTCCGGGAGAAGAAACTCCCCCCCATCTCCGTCCCAAACGGGCGACCCTTCCTATCCACTCTATCCATGCCCCTCATAATTTTATACACCTCAATTAAACCTCCCCTCAGCTGCCTTTGTTCCAAAGAAAACAACCCCAGCCTATCCAATCTTTCTACATAGCTAAAATTCTCCAGTCCTGGCAACATCCTCGTAAATCTCCTCTGTACCCTCTCTAATGCAATCACATCTTTCCTGTAATGTGGTGACCAGAACTGTACGTAGTACTCAAGCTGTGGCCTAACTAGTGTTTTATACAGTTCTAGCATAATCTCCTTGCTGTTATATTCTATGCCTATGCTAATAAAAGAAAGTATTCCATATGCCTTCTTAACCACCTTCTGTACCTGTCCCTTTGGATAATCTCAGTGCAGAACGGCCTCATGGGGAGACTGGGGGTAAATCATGAATCCACTGGCCCTAATTTTCTGTCCACTAATTTAAACGGACAGAGAATCAGGTGTTGAAAATCCGTGATTCCCCGTGAGTGGAGAGTGCCCGGTCAGGGAACCAGTCCTTTTATTATACTTCACAAGAGATAGAAATGCTACAACAAGGCTTCACGTAGCATAAAGCTGTTGACATAAAGAGCTGCTCCTGCACCTGCCTATGACTAAAAGTGCACTGTAGTCATTTAACACAGTTGGTGTGAAGAGGGGGCAGCACTTAGACTGGTAAAGTGACGTCTGAATTCCATCTTCTACGTTCCCACACTATATAAAACTGAAATAGAATTCAGGATGCAAGTGTCTTGCTGTGCAAACCAAACAGAAACTGCCAGAAAGCAAGAGCGTTAAAGTGTCATACTTGACGGAGATATTTAACAAGAATTTAAAACTGATTTTACTCTGAAGCACTTTAGAAAAGTGAAATAAATTACTGTGCAGCTCAGTTAATACTTTAATCATCAATTCCTTTCCCCCCTTGAAATCATGATCTTAGCCCTTTCCTCCTGATAGAAGGATCTTGCATTCATATAGTGCCTTTCCCGATCTCAGGACGTCCCAAAGCACTTTACAGCCAATGAAGTATTTTTTTCTTTTGAAGTATAGTCACTGTTGTAATGTAGGAAATGCGGCAGCCAATTTGCACACAAGATCCTCCAAACAGTAATGAGATAATGACCAGATAATCTGTTTTTTAGTGATGTTGGTTAAGGGATAAATATTGGCCAGGACACCAAGGAGAACTCCCCTACTCTTCTTCGAATACTGCCATGGGATCTTTAATGTCCACCTGAGAGGGCAGACGGGGTTTCAGTTTAACGTTGCATCCGAAAGGTGGCACCTCCAACAGTGCAGCACTCCCTCAGTACTGCATTGAAGTGTCAGCCTAGATTATGTGCACAAGTCTGTGGAGTGGGGTTACCACTGAACCATGGCTGACACATTAAGTAAAAGAAAGACTTTTGTTTATATAGCTCCTTATCTCATAACATCTGGGTCTCTTTGAAGTGCAGGCACTGTTGTTATATAGGTGTAAACAATTTTACAACACCAAGTTATAGTCCAGCAATTTTATTTTAAATTCACAAGCTTTTGGAGGCTTCCTCCTTCCTCAGGTGAATGTTGTTGGAAAACAATGTTCACCTGAGGAAGGAGGAAGCCTCCGAAAGCTTGTGAATTTAAAATAAAATTGCTGGACTATAACTTGGTGTTGTAAAATTGTTTACAATTGTCAACCCCAGTCCATCACCGGCTCTCCACGTTATGTAAGTGATCATGGCAGCCAATTTGCATCTCAGTAGCTGTTGTTATGTGTGAACCTGTGCACTCTATACTGGACTACTTGACCTTCATAGGTGAGTTTGGTGCGGCTTTCAGCTGTCATTCGTATAGACAGACTTCCAGCATGAATCACTGGATTGCAATCAATCAGGAGTGGGAGCGCTGGCTGATTTTGCTATCCCATCCTCCCATAAAGAGAATGATGTCAATTTTAGTCCCTTCACCCCCATCCCCCTCTTTTAATTAGCACCCTGGCTAATATTGGCAAAACTCACCACAACCCTGTAATTGAACTTTGAATCTTGCTGATCATTCAGTGCCATTCCTAAAGAGCACTTTAAATCAGTGAGCCATCAGGTGTAAAAGCAATCAAGACATTTTAAAAGAAGAACCTGCATTTATATAGCAACTTTCACATCCTTGGGATGTCCAAAACGCTTCACAACCAATGAAGTACTTTTGAAGTGTAGTCGCTGCTGTGATATAAGGAAACAAAGCAGCCAATCTGCAAACAGCAAGGTCCCACAAATAGCAATGAAATAAGTAACCAGTTAATCTGTTTTGGTGGTGTTGGTTGTGGGATAAATGTTGGCCAGGACACCAGGAGAATTCCCTTGCTCTTCTTCAAAGAGTGGCATGGGACTTGAGCAGGCAGACAGGGTCTCAGTTTAACATCTCACTTGAAAAACAGCGCCTCGGACAATGTAGCACTCCCTCAGTACTGAAGTATCGGGTCACGTCTGTGTACTCGAAATTGAACCCACGACCCTTTGACTCAGAGGCGAGAGTGCTATCACTGAGCCAAAAGAGCACTGGATAAGGGTTTGTTGCACGAGCAATTGGGGAATTGAAAATGCAGAATATCGTTTGGGTTAAATGAGAATTGGGTGAAGTGTACAAATCATGGGAAAGTGGGTAGGACAATGTGCAATGAAAGATATGATAGAAGAGACAAAGTGAAGGGGTGTTAATTGGGCAGGAGGGAGTCTGACGGTCCAAGTCACCTTGTTTCTTGTGACTTATTTACTTACATTTCTCTTTTTTTTTGTAGCTGAAAGGGCCAGAAAACAAGGACATATTGCAGCAGTTCAATTATGTCGCCTTGTACAGATTCGTACCACAAGAGAATGATGATCTGGAAATGCAGTAAGTATAACTGCCGGAAAGCAATTTTATTGTCACTTTCCTGACCTCAGACTTATCTAGCAAAATGTTCTTGTAATTTTCCAGCCGCTAGGCGAATAATTAAAGCACCAGCATGTATCCAGTATAATCCGATTTAATTGTCTGTATCAGAAACTTTATGCTGTCAAACTATTCATGTTAGCTTTTGTCTGGGTTCAACAACAGCATTAACAGCACGATAATCTGCTGTATTGAATTATTCAGCATACTTCAGACTAGATGCTGCATGTCTATTCACTTCCTGATGACAGTCTCCTTGCTTTGTGTATCTGTAAGAGATAATTATAATTGCCCAAGATATGCTGACCCCACACGAGCTATTACCTTTCCTCTTTAAATTGCTAAAATTTATTTCTTTCACAGTCTTATTTCCTTCCTTTGCATTAGTCAATCACGGAGAATGGGATATTAGAGTGAAAGTCTGCAGCTGCAGAGCTAGCAGTGGCACAGGCACAATGTGCTTAATGGCCTCCTTCTGTGCTGTAATTTCCATGATTCTATGACTTACTGAAGCAAAAGGTGCATAATGAAGTTTAATTTGACCTTAGAAAGAAGGAAGGGAGAAAGAACAAGAGAGCTTTTACATCTTTTCCTCTCTGTATTTATTGCACTGCCACATTGCTTTGTGTTTTCTATGTGAGACTCAACAGGATGAGCTGACAGCGAGGCCTGTGTTGTGTTGGTGAACTAGATGGTGTAATAATGAAGGTATTCATTTGAATCAGCTCTACATGTATAGATACAGGCACACAAAAAAGCAAAGCTATAAGCTATGGGTACTAATACAGCACATACAGGAAATGCTGGGATATATATCAGGGTTGATTTTACAGAAGGGAGCTGTGCCCCACAGGATTGCATCTCAAGAAATCGCAGGTGCGCTCCCCTGATTTTCCTTTCATGGAGCCTTGCCTTTGTAAAAACAGCCCCATCACGTCCATCAGCATCTAAAACGAAAAGAGACAGATTAATGTCCCAGAACCTTCATCAAAACTGAGCCTGTACCAGGAGAGACTTTTGTCTTTCAGATGCAGACTGATCTGCTGTGTAATTTCCAGCACTTTTATTTTGATTTCAGATTTGCGACATTTGTAGTTTTCCCTTTCCCTCTTTACTGATGGATACAGGAACTGATCAGAGGCTAACTTTAACCAAACTAAAACCACATAAGGACTGCATAGTGGGGAAGTGTGTTGGAGTTCCAATTTTGACAGTACCATATTTTAGAGGAGGGAACATGATGGCAGCACATTCGCCTTTTGATGGCAAACCTTAGGGTAAGGAATCTTACAACACCAGGTTATAGTCCAACAAATTTATTTTAAAATCACAAGCTTTCGGAGATTATCCCCTTCATCAGGTGAATGAGTGAAAGATTCTCAAATCACATATCTTATACTAGGCTGGGACAGCATCACACCAATCAAAAGGTGTCGCTGTTGTTCAAACAGGCCAGTCACGGAGAACAGTACGTCCCAGTACACTGGATATACATTGTGTCAATTACACAGACAGACAGAAAGAAACCCAAATGGCAGAGAGAGAGAGAATATTAAAAACGTAACTTTTTTTTCCCTTTTTGCTGGTGGGGTTACGTGTAGCGTGACATGAACCCAAGATCCCGGTTGAGGCCGTCCTCATGGGTGCGCACGAATCATAAATCATGCCTTTATGATTCTTGCATACAGTTGGCGCACAGAATCCTAGTGGCGTAGGCTTACCCCACCAGTATTGCCAAGCACATGAGGGATAGGGTGTGAGATAGGCCTCTGAGCAAGACAATGCAGGGTCCCAGCGCCCAAAGTGTTATTGGTCCTCAAGTGCCGCGGGTCGGAATATCAGCCCCATGGAATGGTAGGTTGTGGGTTCACATCTGCAATTCCCCATATCGAGTTATGTTGGCCATGCTGTAGTAGGCCAACAAATCAAACTGAGGCCAGGCAATTTCCCACAGGGCGGGAGGGGAAATCGGAGGAAATGTAGAAGGTCTTCTGCGGCAGAGCAGAAAAACTGCACTGATGGCTATGTATGGTAGGGTTGACAGCTTGGCCTGTCTGCGGCTGCAAAATACGGTGCTGGTCTTTGTGTCTGCAGTCGCTAGCACTTCGCCTCCAGTAACGAGGAGCACCACCTACTAAGATGTTTTTTTTTTATTCGTTCTTGGGATGTGGGCATCGCTGGCAAGGCCAGCATTTGTTGCCCATCCCTAATTGCCCTTGAGAAGGTGGTGGTGAGCCGCCTTCTTGAACCGCTGCAGTCCGTGTGGTGAAGGTTCTCCCACAGTGCTGTTAGGTAGGGAGTTCCAGGATTTTGACCCAGCGACGATGAAGGAACGGCGATATATTTCCAAGTCAGGATGGTGTGTGACTTGGAGGGGAACGTGCAGGTGGTGTTGTTCCCATGTGCCTGCTGCCCTTGTCCTTCTAGGTGGTAGAGGTCACAGGTTTGGGAGGTGTTGTCGAAAAAGCCTTGGCGAGTTGCTGCAGTGCATCCTGTAGACGGTACACACTGCAGCCACGGTACACCGATGGTGATGGGAGTGAATGTTTAGGGTGGTGGATGGGGTGCAAATCAAGCGGGCTGCTTTGTCCTGGATGATGTCGAGCTCCTTGAGTGTTGTTGGAGCCACACTCATCCAGGCAAGTGGAGAATATTCCATCACACTCCTCACTTGTGCCTTGTAGATGGTGGAAAGGCTTTGGGGAGTCAGGAGGTGAGTCACTCACCGCAGAATACTCAGTCTCTGACCTGCTCTTGTAGCCACAGTATTTATGTGGCTGGTCCAGTTAAGTTTCTGGTCAATGGTGACCCCCAGGATGTTGATGGTGGGGGATTCGGCAATGGTAATGCCATTGAATGTCAAGGGGAGGTGGTTAGACTCTCTCTTGTTGGAGATGGTCATTGCCTGGCACTTGTCTGGCACGAGTGTTACTTTCCAGTTGTCAGCCCAAGCCTGGATGTTGTCCAGGTCATGCTGCATGCAGGCATGGACTGCTTCATTATCTGAGGGGTTGCGAATGGAATTGAACACTGTGCAATCATCAGCGAACATCCCCATTTCTGACCTTCTGATGGAGGGAAGGTCATTGATGAAGCAGCTGAAGATGGTTGGGCCTAGGACACTGCCCTGAGGAACTCCTGCAGCAATGTACTGGGGCTGAGATGATTGGCCTCCAACAACCACTACCATCTTCCTTTGTGCTAGGTATGACTCCAGCCACTGGAGAGTTTTCCCCCTGATTCCCATTGACTTCAGTTTTACTAGGGCTCCTTGGTGCCACACTCGGTCAAATGCTGCCTTGATGTCAAGGGCAGTCACTCTCACCTCACCTCTGGAATTCAGCTCTTTTGTCCATGTTTGGACCAAGGCTGTAATGAGGTCTGGAGCCGAGTGGTCCTTGCGAAACCCAAACTGCGCATCGGTAAGCAGGTTATTGGTGAGTAAGTGCCGCTTGGTGGCACTGTCGACGACACCTTCCATCAATTTACTGATGATTGAGAGTAGACTGATGGGGCGGTAATTGGCCGGATTGGATTTGTCCTGCTTTTTGTGGACAGGACATACCTGGGCAACTTTCCACATTGTTGGGTAGATACCAGTGTTGTAGCTGTATGTTGTAGCTGGTATTCCATGTCGCTAAGGGAATGAGCACTGTCTGGTTTATATTACTATGTTGACCCCTCCCCCGGCCCCCTAAGTTTAGAGCTGCCTTTTGCAGCAAAACACTAACATGAATGCAGTAATAAAATGAAGCTGACAGGTACCTGAGAGCCCTCGGAAACAGCCGTTAAATGTAAAAGTCTGCTAAAATTTGAGGCAACACAGCCTCATTAACATATTTAAATAACTGACCTGCCTCTCGGGAGCAGGTTAGCCACCCGACCCCCAACCCACCTCCGTGAACTCCGTTAGAGGTGGGTTGGGGGGTCGGGTTTCAGATTTTTGAAATTTTAACCTCCCCCCCTCTCCCGCCCGTCGTGGGGGTTAAAATTCCCACATCTTTGCTTCCCAAATTGCTGTAAATTTTGCTTTTTAACTACAAATAATAAGATAAAATCAAAATACTGTATAAAAATAAGGACAAAATGCAGGACTTTAAAATGGGGTCTGAATTATGTCTTCGCACCCTGGTCCAATTGTCCCACACCCTGTAACCCCACTTCACCTGAAGTCTACCCTTGGTCTTGACTCCCCATACGCACCACCATAAATCGACTAGCATATATAGGCTTCTCTCTGCCTATTTTAACTGTGACTGGGGAAATTTTTACATTCACCGTTTGGGAGATAAACTAGTGGAGTTGATCGCCTGCCCATTATAGAAGCCACCCAATTTCCATTTGGAAGTAAAAATAGGGTGGATTCTGTGACCGGCGGGCGATCCACCTGCTAGATTAACGGCCAAGTGGTGAAGATGAAAATGACAAAAAAGAGACAGAAAAAAGACAGAGGATGAAAAGGTACGGGAAAGCACACAGAAAAACAAGACGCAAGTAGAGGGAGACACATAATGAAAAGGATAGAAACAGGTAGGGAGTGGGTGAGTCTGAGATGGTGAGACACAGAAACAGTGAGGATGATGCAAGGTACAGTTCCATAGGTGCCATTAGTGCTCCCAACCTTGCCCAAGTGTCCATGCCATGAGTGTGAGCCGTGACTGGGTGTTGGACTCATCCACATTACCCACACTACCTCGCAGTGTCATTTAAAAGGCGACAAAAGACTCCTCAATATGGGCCTGATACTACGCCAGTTTTCTCATGAAAGCTGGCATACTGAAGTTTACATCCATATGCAACTCAGAAGGGGCATGCACCATGCTGGAACCCAACCCAGTACCAGATGAGCCCTCATCAACCACCACCACTGTTGCTCCTTCCTCACCAATGCTCAGTGACTCACCGTAAGTGTCAGAATTTCGCATAGTGTTGATCTGAGCTGGTGTTTGTTCCAAGTGAATGTGATTATATTTGGTGCGGTTCTGGTTCAGTTACAGGTTGATTGGGTCCCTCTGGCTTTCTCTAGCTGCCGACTCCATCCCTCTCCCTGGTCATTCTCTGAAGCTGAGCCAGACCGTTCACAAACTTGGTGTCCTATTTGACTCTGAGATGAGCTTCCAACTCCATATCTGCTCCATCATCAAGACCCCCTACTTCCACCTCCGTAACAGCGCCCGTCTCCGCCCCTGCCTCAGCTTTTCTGCTGCTGAAACCCTCATCCATACCTTTGTTACTTCTACACTTGACTATTCCAATGCTCTCATGGCCGGCCTCCCAACTTCCGCCCTCCATAAACTTGAGCTCATCCAAAACTCTGCTGCCGTATCATAACTCGCACCAAGTCCGTTCACCCATCACCCCTGTGCTCACTGACCTACATTGGCTGCCGGTGCGGCAACGCCTCGATTTGAAAATTCCCATCCTTGTTTTCAAATCCCTCCATAGCCTTGCCCCTCCCTATCCCTGTCACCTTCTCCAGCCCTACAACCCTCCAATATCTCTGCTCTCCTCGAATTCTGGCCTCTTGCACATCCCCGATTTTAATCGCTCCACCATTGGCAGCCGTGCCTTCCGCTGCCTAGACCTAAGCTCTGGAATTTCCTCCCTAATCCTCTCCGCCTCTCCCTCCTCCTTAAAGGCGCTCCTTAAACATAGAAACGTGGAAACATAGAAAATAGGAGCAAGAGTAGGCCATTCAGCCCTTCGGGCCTGCTCTGCCATTCAAATTGATCATGGCTGATCGTCTAACTCAGTACACTGTTCCCGCTTTTTCCCCATATCCCTTGATCCCTTTAGCATTAAGAAATATATCTATCTCCTTCTTGAATACATCTAATGACTTGGCCTCCACTGCCTTCTGTGGTCGAGAATTCCACAGGTTCACCACCCTCTGAGTGAAGAAATTTCTCCTCATCTCGGTTCTAAATGGCATATCCCATATCCTGAGACTGTGACCCCTGGTTCTGGACTCCCCAGCCATCAGGAACATCCCCCCTGCATCTAGTCTGTCCAGTCCTGTTAGAATTTTATATGTTTTGATGAGATCACCTCTCATTCTTCTAAACTCTATTGAATATCGGCCTAGTCGACCCAATCTCTCCTCATACATCAGTCCTGCCATCCCAGGAATCAGTCTGGTAAACCTTTGTTGCACTCCCTCCATGGCAAGGACATCCTTCCTCAGATAAGGAGACCAAAACTGCACACAATACTCCAGATGTGGTCTCACCAAGGCCCTGTATAACTGCAGTAAGACATCCCTGCTCCTGTACTCAAATCCTCTTGCAATGAAGGCCAACATAGCATTTGCCTTCCCAACTGCTTGCTGCACCTGAGTGCTCGCTTTCAGCAACTGGTGTACAAGGACACCCAGGTCTCGTTGCATCTCCCCTTTTCCCAATCTATCACCATTCAGATAATAATCTGCCTTTCTGTTTTTACAACCAAAGTGGATAACCTCACATTTATCCACATTATACTGCATCTGCCATGTTCTTGCTCACTCACCAAACTTGTCTAAATCACATTGGAGTCTCATTGCATCCTCCTCACAGCTCACATTCCACCCCAGCTTTGTGTCCTCTGCAAACTTGGAAATGTTACATTTAGTTCCCTCATCCAAATCATTGATATATATTGTGAATAGCTGGGGCCCAAGCACTGATCCCTGCGGTACCCCACTAGTCACTGCCTGCCACCCGGAAAAAGACCCGTTTATTCCTACTCGCTGTTTCCTGTCTGTCACCAATTCTCAATCCATGCCAATATATTCCCCCCAATCCCATGTGCTTTAATTTTGTACACTAACCTCTTGTGTGGGACCTTATCAAAAGCCTTCTGAAAATCCAAATACGTCACATCCACTGGTTCTCCCCTATCTATTCTACTAGTTACATCCTCAAAAAGCTCCAGTAGATTTGTTAAGCATGATTTTCCTTTCATAAACCCTTGCTGACTTTGTCCAATCCCGTTAATGCCCTCCAAGTGTTCTGTTATCGCATCTTTTATCATAGACTCTAGCGTTTTCCCCACTACTGATGTTAGGCTGACTGGTCTGTAATTCCCTGTTTTTTCTCTCCCTCCTTTTTTTAATAGTGGGGTTACATTTGCCACCCTCCAATCTGTAGGAACTGTTCCAGAGTCTATAGAATTTTGGAAGATGATCACCAATGCATCCACTATTTCCAGGGCCACTTCCTTTAGTACTCTGGGATGTAGATTATCAGGCCCTGGGGATTTGTCGCCTTTAGCCCCATTAATTTCCCTAGCGCTATTTTTCTACTAATACTGGTTTGCTTCAGTTCCTCCCTCTCACTAGACCCTTGGTTCCCTAACATTTCTGGGAGGTTATTTGTGTCCTCCTTTGTGAAGACAGAACCAAAATATGTGTTTAATTGTTCTGCCATTTCTTTGTTCCCCATTTCTGACTGTAAGGGACCTACATTTGTCTTCACTAATCTTTTTCTCTTGACATATTTCGAGAAGCTTTTACAGTCAGTTTTTATGTTCCCTGCTAGTTTACTCTCATACTCTATTTTTCTCCTCTTAATCAATCTCTTTGTCCTCCTTCGCTGAATTCTAAACTGCTCCCAATCCTCAGGCTTGCCACTTTTTCTGGCAATTTTATATGTCTCCTCTTTGGATCTAATACTATCCCTAATTTCTTTTGTAAGCCACGATTGAGCCACCTTTCCTGTTTTATTTTTGCGCCAGACAGGAATGAATAATTGTCGTAATTCCTGCACACGTTCTTTAAATATTAGCCATTGCCTATCCACCGTCATCCCTTTTAGTAAAGTTCCCCAATCTATCCTAGCCAACTCATACCTCATACTTCCGTAATTTCCTTTATTTAGATTCAGGACCCTAGTTTTGGATTCAACGACTTCACTCTCCATCTTAATGAGGAATTCTATCATGTTATGGTCGCTCTTCCCTAAGGGACCCCGCACAACAAGATTGTTAATTAATCCTTTCTCATTGCACAATACCCAGTCTAGGATCGCCTGTTCTCTAATTGGTTCCTCAACGTATTGGTCTAGAAAACCATCATGTACACACTCCAGGAATTCCTCCCCACAGTATTATTGCTAATTTGGTTTGACCAATCTATCTGTAGATTAAAGTCACCCATGATTATAGTTGTACCCTTCTTGCATGTGTCTCTAATTTCCTGTTTAATGCCCTCCCCTACATCTCCACTACTGTTTGGAGGCTTATCGACAACCCCCACCAACGTTTTCTGCCCCTTGGTGTTTCTTAGCTTCACCCATACAGATTCCACATAGTGATTTTCCGAGCCAATATCCTTCTTCACTATTACATTGATTTCCTCCTTTACTAACATCGCTACCCCACCTCCTTTCCCTTTTTGCCTGTCCTTCCTAAATATTGAATACCCCTGGATGTTCAGTGCCCATCCTTGGTCACCCTGCAGCCATGTCGCCATAATCGCAACTATATCATACCCATTAATATCTATCTGCGCTGCTAATTCATCTACCTTATTGCGAATGCTCCGCGCATTAAGACAAAATGCCTTTAGACTTGTCTTTTTAAGATTGCTAGCCATCTTTGTTTTATTTTGCATTATTTGTTTTTCGCCCTTGTTTTCTCTGCCTTCCACTATTGCTTCTTCCCTTTCTGTCTTTTGTTTCTATCCTTGTTTCCCCCTCCTCTGTCTCCCTGCTCAGGTTCCCATCCCCCTGCCATTCTAGTTTAAACCTTCCCCAACCTACCTCTTTGACCAAGGTTTTGGTTACCTCTCCTAATATTTCCTTATGTGGCTCAGTGTTTGATAACGCTCCTGTGAAGTGCCTTGGCATGTTTTACTATGTTAAAGGCGCTATATAAATGCAAGTTGTTGTGGAGAGCAGATGGTGCATTAGGAGTAAACACATTTAAATGTAAGGGTACCGCATTGTCATGTGCATTTGTTCACGATCACTGTGTGGACATGATGAACCTATTGTACAAATGATATGAGAGGTCATTTTCCAAATTACTGGTTGGAAAATCAGGCACAATGTGTTCCCAAGTTGTGCCCAAGAAGCAATATGTGCTTCCAGCCGGTGAGGCTCCCTACTGGCAGCATCTAGTCAGACAATTACCCCATTGCACATACCGCAAGCTCTGCATTTTGCTACCATCTGTGAGGACCACACATCTTCCGAGTCGTCACTCCCAAACAACTTGGCTATTCTTTCCTCACCAGGAGTGAGCTATTTTATGTGTGGAGTACCTTCGCTTGTTGCATGCTGTGACCTCTAGTTATATAGCCTTTAAACATGAGAGCAGTGTCGATTAAGAGAGGGTGATTTGGCCCCTGGAAACTCCTTCCTGCAGCATATTCGCTTTCCCATCATGGCTGTATAATGAACTTTCAATAACACTGCTACTTTAATTACTACTACCTTACTTACAACAACCTTGCTAACATTTCTCTGTGCAAATACAGCAGTGGCTCAGTGGCAGCAGTGTATCACCTCTCATTCAGAGCATTGTTGGTTCAAGCCCCACTCCAGGACTTGAGCATGTAATATCAGCTGCCGTTTCATTGTAATACTGAAGAAGTGCTGCATTGTTGGAGGAGCCATCTTTCAGATGAGATGTTATACCAATGCCCTGCCTGTCTGTTCAAATGGGTATAAATGGTCCCAACACACTATTTAAAGAAGGCAGGGCAGTTCTCCAAGTGTCCTGGCCAATATTTATCCCTCAACCAATAACAGATTATCTGGCCATTGATCCCATTGCTGTTTGTGGGACCTTGCTGAGCGCAATTTGCCTGCTGCATTTCCCTACATTACAACAATGACTATTCTTCAAAAGTACCTCATTGATTGCGGAGCACTTTGGGACA